>NC_072732.1:163215392-163481473 GCF_026930045.1 Uloborus diversus | reverse complement strand
TTCGAATTTTTGCCGTTCGGATGCTATGATTTTTCGGATTTTTGACGTCTGGATTTTTTATGTTTCGGATTTTTGACGTTCGGATTTTGAATGTTTGGATTTTTTGACTTTTCAGATATTTGACGTTCTGCTGTAATGGTGGAACCACACGCTCCCTTTTAGAACCAAAATGGCGGATGAGTCAGTTTCAGTTCCCAAATCTAGTAGTCTTAAGTCGGAGCGATGCAAAACGATGTACGTAACGATTTGTGACGTGGAAGAGTTAAGGCCCTCCATATGGAGCAGCCGGTGGAGCAGACGGCTTGCCGCTTACAGTCTGTCCTCTCTATGAAAAGTTTTTGTTGAGTAATCTGTCATTAGGAGTTAATAGATTTCCTGAGAGATTATTCTTGTTTTACGCTTTCAGGAATAGCATTCGATCCTATTTATAAAGAATTTTGGATACAGTAAAACATCGGGTGTATCAAAATTGATTAAATTCCTTTGGGTTTGTTTGAAATAATCGTATAGAGATGAGAATGGAAATAATATAGAACAGGTTATGATATGTTTTTTTTTTGAGCAATCACGATTGCTTATTGTTCTCATTTGACCGTTTTTGGCGTCCGTGCCTTTTTCAACTTGGACCAGAAGCCTTTGCAGCACCACCGCCCACCGTCCTCTGCTGGCGGCGCGGCGCGGCTGCTCCGGTTTTGAGCTATCCGCTTCTCCTGGTCGGAGGCGTCCATGTCCTACACACACGCACGTTCACACACACATACACACACACAACTTCACATACATACACACACACGACTTCACACACATACACACACACACACACACCTACGTGCATACACACAGGTCTACGCACACAAAACTATGCACAAGTAACCGCCCAGGAGGAGAGGCAGACTTGGGGGAGACAGGAGCCGTTTCTAGATACAATAACTCCAATGAGTAGGGTCCTGTCTCAGTTCGTGATTGCGGAAAACATAATTTGAATTCAAAATTTCAGAATTCAAATTAATTTTCTTTTAAAAATTAGTTTTTTCTTTTTTTTTTTTTTTACTATTTTCAAATTTAAAACAGTTATTTTTTTTCCTGGGGAAAGAATAAGGAATGAAAAAAAATTTTTTACGGAAAAAACACTCAAACTTAACACACAAAAGCAGTGTTTTAAATGCCGAAATTATGTACCATACTTTATTGATAGAATTTTTGCTTTTTGTCTGCTTTTCAAATGGGAAAATTTGAATTTTTGATTCTCAAAAAAATATGAAAACTACAGAGAGATTTTTACAATCTTAGGTCACAAATCCCAGAAAATAACATCAGCACGACAGCTAGGTCTCGTTCTTTATTACTTTTGAGTTTAAAAAAGTTCAGAAAATTTCATTAAATTTGATATATGATTTGTGTGTGTATATAGTTTTTCATCATCATCATTATATATTTAGCTTTTTTTATTTCCAGGGATACAGATAAAATTTTCAGCTAATAATTTTGAAATTGCCCCTTTTCTGTGTGTGGTAGCGGAATTTATTGTATGATCAGACTCCCAACTATTCCTTACGGTCTAGTGACGGTGATGTTTACAAGTGGTTAACATTCGCTTGAGTATAAAATGCAGATAAAATCGCTTTGTTGAAATCAATAACCGAAAAATGCTTAAAGAGTTATGTACGGGAGTTAAAAGAAAATTCTAAACCTTTATTGGAACTAATTCAAACGAGCTAGATAAAAAAGCTACTTATCCAATATAGCCTTATATATATATATATATATATATATATATATATATATATATATATATATAGAATGAAAGGAAAGTATAGTTTTTTAACCGCCAGAAATGGCAACTGAAGTTGAATTTAATTTTCGACTGTATGAAGCTAGCATTTTTCTTTTCTAGACAATATTTTACGTAAACTAGAGTTACTAGAGCTCTTTGTTATCGAGATATAAAGAAGACATATGTCCTTTTTTTCTTTTTTTTTTGTAAGCTCCAGTTTTTTAATAAAGCTAGAAACTCCCAATAAGACATCACAAGTTCTCAATAACTAGAAAATCGCTCGTCATGGTTTGACGGGTGAAAACTGTTTCTACATTTTAACGAAGCAATTGCCTGTTTGGTAATATTTTGATAAGTGAAATTTTAACCCTAACTTCAATGGATTGACCTTAAACTCCAGTTGATAGCGTTCATTTGTTGACCACTTTATCGTTTCTTTCTTCATTCCCCTGAAATGACAGTCTTACCAGTGAAATAGTTAAGTTACCGGAACCAGTTCAGCCTCGTCAAAATAAAGCATTTCCATGCATGTCAAAATTTACCAAAAAATATTATCAAATTATCATGCCGCGGCGTGAGTTTCATCGTTGTTAACGTCAGCGTTACTCGATCAGTGAATTCGCTATTATATAAGGAAGTGATATTCAATTAAAAATTACCATTCGGCAATAACAAATGTAACTGATTAGCAGTACCCGCACGGTGATTCCTGTGCTTAGAAGTTAAAGGAAGTCCGTTGAACAAAAAAAATCCATTCCCCCTTCTGATGGTAAATGATCATTTTTCTTCAAATAAAATGCGTACAACCTTTTCAAAAAAAAAACCTATTAAAATCTCTCTGGAATTTAAAACTATTCCCCAAAACACATAAAAAAATTAACGAAAGCTTTAAAACTCAAAATGATCCTTTAATTACATAGTTCATCACTTAACTCCCCAAGCAACCACGCTACCGTAACCCTGCCCTTTAGCAAGTGAAGTGGTTTTTTCGCCTGCAATTTAAAGTGTTTCGCCAAATAAACTATGCTATAATAAAAACGTTATAAAGAACAATCAGAATTGCATAATACTACAAATCAAATTATTTACTTAGATTTGTAACTATCTTCAACTTTTAGAACAAAAACAAACGTTGAATAAAGAAGGAAAACAAAATCCAATAGAAAAATCCTACAAAAACAAATAATGTACCTGAACATCGGGAAAAAAAAGCATTCAAAAATCTGCTCGCTGATCACAACAGCGTAGCATGGGCATGGTTCCTCGCAGCTATCGACACTGTCGGCCAGCGCCCTCTCGAAAAGTTAACTTACCCCATCATCTATTAGGAATTCACAGAACTAAACTTACCTCGCCATTAATTAGGAATTCATAGAACTAAGCAATTAATTAAACATTTAATTTGCAGTTACAAATATTTCAGTCATTCTGGTTTAACAAAATAGCCTAATGGACTATTCAACACAAAAATATTTTTTAACTCGAACCAGTAGTTCTTGATATGAGCTCGTTCGAACAAACAAATTGTTCAGCTTTCTTAACTAAATAATTAATAAGAAAAATAAGACTATACGTCATATAATTTTTTTTACAAATCATTTTTAGCATTTTTTAGGATGTTCTCTAAAACGTACCCGCGAGATGTGTCTCATGGTTGACCTGAACCAAAGCCGTTTCCATGGACACCTTCGACCCCGGAAAAAACTTGCTTTCCACCGCATTCCGGTTATTTGCGGGGTATATGTGGATTTTTTCTCCTCTTGCTCGCTTCTGGGAGGAAAGCGGAATTTTACCCAGAATGCATTACGTGAAACAAGTTCGTTTACTAGCTGCTAAGGATGCGGGGTAAAAACCGCTTTCTGTGGTACAATATGGGAAACCTCTTTTTACTAGGAAACGGGAAATTTTTCAATCTCTTTTATATGGAGCCGGAGTAGGGTTTTACCGGGTCAGAAAGTGTGTTGTGAACGCGGCTCGATCACAAAGCCCGCACTTTCAGGTCGAGCAACCGTGGCTACGCATGTTTCGCGTTCCAAGCATTTTATATTATAATACAAATTTTCCTGTTTTCATAATATTTTTTATTGCTGCTTCACTCCTATTGGTCATAGCGTGATATTGTATAGCCTATGGCCTTCTTCAATGAATACACTAATCAATACAAAAAGAATTTTTCAATTCGAACCAGTAGTTCTTGAGATTAGCACGTTCAAACAAACAAACTCTACTGCTTTATATTATTAGTTTAGATTTTAAACCATTTGTCGTTGGAATGGAATTTGTAATGTCGTCTCTACAATGTATATTTTGTTGTTGCATCATCACTGAAAATCCTATATATTTTTTAGTCCAGTTCAGCAATACATTGACCCAGTTTTTATTTGCAATGTAAAAAAAAAATTCTCTTATAGTGTTCATTTTTCCAGGTACATATTGTGGAAATTGTTTACCACTAACGCTTTACGAGTTCAAAATTCAAACAAAAAGCTATTTATTTATTTATTTTTTTAACTTAAAAGCTTCTACATAATCTTTTATATACTATCTGAACCATAAAATATATTTTTACATAAATTAACCCTTGCGTGTATCACGGGAGACGGGAGCGTTCCGCCCCGCCAAGGAAACCAAACGTCAGCAGCCAACAGAAGCAAATCCATCGCCAAAGACGAAAGAAAATAAAAGCGACCAAAAACAAGATTACACGACAGAACAAGTTGGGGTTTTTTGGGTTTTTCACCCCTCTGTATCTCAGCCCCATGAAGACCCCCGGTGTTGATTTTTGGTACACTCAATCGCTAGTGGCCCCTGACGCCGTAAACCAAGATACAATCCCCTGGACCATCAGTGGGAGGAGGTATTAAAGTTATAAAATCGCTGTTCAAAACGTTTTCGCTTTCGTTGACAGGGCTACAGCCCAGAAGAAAAAAGGAATCAAGCTGAAATTTCACACACATATTCCTTGTGCTCTACTGATGTGCCTTTTGTGCCATTTGACACCCTCCCCTTCCCCCCTCATTTTTACCCCCCATATTGCATCTTCCCGTGATTCTATCGCAGCCCCTCGGGTAGCTACGGTAATGATTTTTTGTATACATATTCTTGGGGGGGGGGGGTCATTGAGTACATATACAAAAATTCAACTCCCATGGACATCATGGGCCGGAGTAATTGAAGTTTGAAAATCACTAATTTTCCCTAAATTCTTATGTACTTACTCTCAGCTCATAGGGTTTGTTTATCTCGGACTGCAATTGCAAGGTTAGAACAGATCTAACAGTTATTCCAAAGTTGTCTTAGAAAATGAAATTCAATCAAGACTAAAACATATCTAACAGTTGCAACTAGACGTTAAATCGCGGATATCACAAATTTGCCACAGCGACTGCGCATGCGCGCAGACTTAGCTCATTGGGCTTTCTGTTTTCAGATTCTATGTTGTTTGTTTATACTTAAGCAGAGAAACAAATTAATGAATGAGATTAGAATGCTGTCCTCCCTCCCCCCAAAGTTTTGCCGATACGAAATTTCCTTCCCCTTGTTTTTCAGTTTTGATATATTTA
Source organism: Uloborus diversus (assembly GCF_026930045.1). Lineage (NCBI taxonomy): Eukaryota > Metazoa > Arthropoda > Arachnida > Araneae > Uloboridae > Uloborus > Uloborus diversus. The sequence continues at coordinate 163,476,136 of NC_072732.1, read as the reverse complement.
TGGAGGGAAGAAATTTTAAATGCCGGCGCGAAACTGGGGTTAAAACCATTACAATATTTTACGTGACAAATTATATGAAACTCTACGCATATGAATACGGCACATATAACTTTTTAATTGAGAGCGAAAAATAGCACTTTTTTTATTGGTTTGCTTATTTTCTAAATTAATGGATTTTTCACAAACAACAGATAATGAATTGAAAATATATGAAATACGTGTGTGGATATCCGCGCTTTGCAGTAATTTGTTAGCGAAAAAAAATTTTGCAATTAATTTAAGCAAGACTTTTAATGAGCTTAGTCCGCGCGCAATATGCGCATTCGCTATGGCAAATTTGGGATATTCGCGATTTGACATCGAGTAAAGTTGTATAGATCTTCTGACACATTCAAATTCAAAATATTTAATGGCTTAGTTTTTTTTTTGCTTGGTGATAACATGCGTTAATTTCGTTTTTTAAATGAACTTTTAAACAAAACTAAGTATTAAAAAAGACAAAGACTTCTATCAAGAAAAAGATCAATCACCAATCATTTAAAATTATCCCATAAAACGTAAAATAATCCACAGTTTAAGAAAAAATGTAATCAAACAAAAAGTGAAAAGCTAGATTAAAATAGCCCTCAAGCTGTAAAACATTTAAAGAAACCTTCATGAAAATGTTGAATAATCTGTTAAATAAAGAAACTGTAATAGAATTTGTTGCGAAGTTGTAAAATACTCGAAAACAATATAATTTAAAGTATAGTATTTATTATCGAAGAAGTTTTCTTTGTAACAGAGAGGATACAAGGATTGCAATAAAATTTAAACCGCCCAATTCTCGTAAAATGAACATAGAATCTTAATAGTCAAAAAATAACTTGACGTAAAATTAGGCTAGCCATTATTGTTCCTTAAAAACACAAAACAGCGTTGTTTCAATTGAAAATTTTCTTACTTGAAGTTCTCATTCTAAAAATAGACAAACTAATAATATCAATGCAAAAAGATGTGATATCTCATCGAAAACAGCCCTGTTGTAAAAATTTCCCCGCCAAGAAAACCTTTATCTTTTGCGCACAAAAAAGAAAACCTGCATCCTAAACCCAAAAACCCTCAGCCATGAAAAGTTAAATTATCTAGTTTGCCTGCCAAGTATCTGCCAAACGATCATCCTCCCTCTTCTTCTTTTTCATAACAGCTACTTCCATTAGAACCTCCTCCCACCTTCAACTCCTCAGAAATATGGATAGATCTTTTAAATTGTTTATCTTGTTTGGCGGGAAGCTTTTCAAAGTGAAGTGGTTGCTTGGTGAGCAAAAAGCTTCCCGCCAAACAAGATAAACAATTTAAAAGATCTATCCATATTTCTGAGGAGTTGAAGGTGGGAGAAGGTTCTAATGGAAGTAGCTGTGATGAAAAAGGAGAAGAGGGAGGATGATAGTTTGGCAGATACTTGGCAGGCAAACTAGATATCATAACTTTTCATGGCTGAGGGTTTTTGGGTTTAGGATGCAGGTTTTCTTTTTTGTGCGCAAAAGTTGAAGGTTTTCTTGGCGGGGAAATTTTTACAACAGGGTTGTTTTTGATGAGATCGGTTTTACAAACTTAGCTTTCTGGGTGCCTGAGTAAATGAACTCTCAAAACTCTTAAGCATCATTTTATTAACCCCCGACACACAATGGAAGGAGGTTATAAGTTTGACGTGTCTGTGCATCTGTGTGTCTGTCTGTGGCACTCTAGCGCCAAAACGGATGGACCGATTTCGAAAAAAAAAATTTTGTTCGAAAGGAGAGTTGATCAAGAGTGTTCTTAGCTAGGTTGCCATTAATTAACGAAGATATTAATTAAAAACCTCTAAAACGTTTTTCGCGATTTTTCCAGTGAAACATATTTAAAAAAATTTTTAATTTAATACCAAAATCAAGAGATTTTTTTTCCGCGTCTGATAGAATGTTTGGAACTTCCATGTTTCATATAATTCGAATTATAACGTTTTTTAAGAAGCGGATTTTAATGAGCGATAAGCCTTTATTCACGCGATTGATAACCGAATTCAGTGTTAGCCGACAAGGAAATAAAACGCAATGATTTAAAATTTTTATCTGATGCTAGTTTCTATTTGATAGAAAATAAAATACTGGTCGTTGATTTTTAATAATGTAAGGCTTTTAAAAGGATTTTCAACTTTCCCTCTTGATTCTGCAGTTGCGACTCAATCGAGGGTTTTTTTTTTTAATTTTTAATTTTTTGGTTGCTTGTAAAGAAACAAAATCGAACTTTTGACTGGACATGTAAGTTTAACAAGTCACAAAGGTTAAACGACTACTATTCTGCTCAGAACGCTATGTTATACTTTTATCAGTACTAATTAATTTTATGATTTCACACGAAGTTAATTAATGAATAAAAACTATACGTAAAAATAATAAGCGCTTCGCAACTTACAGTATTTTTTAAATCTTTAAGCTTAAAAAGAAAGTTCTTGAAAATAACTTGAAATCCCGTAATTCCAATGCATTCATTACAGAGATTTTGTCCTATTTTCAATCAACCTAAATGAAACATAGCAACTGAAGTTCTAGTATATGTGTGTTTTCTTCGTCGGGAGAGGAAACAACAAGAATTGAAAGAGTAAATATTAGGACGCAGACAAAAAAAAAGTACATTATTCATGAGTGGAAAGAAAATAGGTGGAGAAATTCTGATCGCAATTTAAGTTTTCTGTTCGAAAAAGGAAGTTAAAGTCATGAAGCTTGCATTATATATATATTTTTTTTCGGAGGTAACATTTGCAGATGTATTATTTTTCAAAACAGGACTGAAGTATTTTTCAAATGTGCACCACCTTTTACGTAAAAAAAGATCTTTCGTTTGAAATCTTACTCAAATGGACTGCGCTTTTCAAAATTTCTTGAAATAAGAAAGAATTTAAAAATAAATATTGGAAAAAACCTATTTTCAAATCAAGAGGAGTATTTTTACAGTACTTATTAAATATCTAAAGTCAAAAGTAGAAAAAAAAAAAGGAAAAATCTTAGCTTGACAACAAGGCTTTAAAGTAGTGGCTCTTGCGACTGTGGGGGGAGGGGGTAAAACCTCGAATAACTCCCTGGAGATCTACCAATACATACTGTTTAGACTTATCCTTTTTCATTTAATAATTCGTTGTTTACAAATTAAGATACTGAAAAAATAGTTGTTTAAATACTGTTAAGGATTAAATGCTTACCGTATACTACTTTTTGACTTTATGTATGTTACACATGTAAACCCAATTTTTCAGCTAAATAAAAACTAGGCAATACTTCCGTTTTCTACTTCCATTGTGCTTTATTAAACTTCTCATTTTGACTTCAGTTAATCCAACTTGTCGGGAAGTTCTTTCAAAATTTCAGGAACAAAACGGCCAATGATTGTTTTCTGCAGTTACTTTACTTAAAACCATTACTATGCCTCCGACGATTAGTGAAGGCCGAAAGTTAATGATGGAAATGGAGACGACTATTTAACAGAAATGTACATTTTCCTCGATGAAGCAGAGGCTACGTTAGCCAGCCACCAAATATCCTTCCAAAATGTTAATGACTGTGATAATTGCTTACCAACGGAGAGCGAATTAGCACTTTTTTTAACACCCCAATTGAACATTGGTGATGTGCTAAGCGTTCGTTGGTAATTATTGCACTTTAACGTTATGATAAGCCGCCGTTTAGCAGTTTCACAATAAACTGGGTTATTATTTCCACTAATGAAGTTACAGGGCCTAAAATTCAGCAGACTAAAATGGCAAAGTTGCTTTTCTATAATAACTGCCCTAAAATTCGATATTTCTGGAGGAATAGCTGCAAAAGACCAAATAAAAGTATTGGATGTTTATTTATGTTTAATACTTAAAGTAAAATTACTCATTCGTTGCTCATAGTAGAACTTTAAAAATAAAAGTAAATAAAATTTCAGTTTTAATGATTGGTTTTTGTGATAAATCTATCATTACGACGTTTTAATGAGACTAAATATACAGTGCTGGCCAAATTATTAGACTAAGACTGTTTTAAAAGCAAATTCTTTATTTATTACATAACTATAGACACATTAACAAACAGTGAAATAATTATCTAATATTTAGTATGGATTCCCTTGTTCGAGCATTTTAAGTCTTTTTCGCATACTTTTCACAAGGTTTACACCATTTCTTAACTTTTTTAAAAAAGGAGGTAAAAATTGCTTATACTCACTATTATATATACTCACAATACATATACTCACTAATTACCTAAAACTAACTTTAAATATAACAGAACGCCCTAATAAAAAGAACTAGTGAACTGTTTAAGCTGATTGAAGTTATGTTCCTGGTAGGTAGTATTGATCTCTATATAGCTATAGATATTATAGTTCAGATCAGTGGTAGGTAGATAAACAAAGAACATAAACAAAGCAGACAGTGCCGCCACCTGCAAGCATTAAATTATGCTAAAATAACGCAATAATCAGTATACAGTATGTATTATATTTTAACAGTAAAATAAATGGTATTTTAGTACAAATAGTGTATAAAAAACAAAAAAAAAAAACTTTTTAGTCTAATAATTTGGCCAGCACTGCAGTTGTGAGGATTACAGTCGAGCCCGCTTATTGAAATATCGTATAATAGAATATCCTGCTTAATGTAATAAAATTTCAGTGTACTACATCGTTGAAGCGTGTTATTTTTATCTCGGACAATGGAATATCCCGCTTATTAGAATATTTTTTCGTGCAAATTTCCTGTTCCATTAAACGGACTCGACTATTTTCACACGGTATAATGAAGTCAGTTCAACTAGCAATAATGAATAAGCTTGCTTAGGTATATTTCAGTATGCAAAACCAGAATACTTGACCTGGCACAGCATTGAATATTAAAGTAGTACTTATTTGTAAGTTATGGTATACAAGTAAGCAGTGCTCACCAGGGGAAGGGGGTAATGACGCAGATTTCACCATTGAAATTTTTAGGGGAGTATTTTAGGGACATTTTTCTCTTTTTGAGGGGAAGAGGGGCTCTCTTTCTTTTGGGAGTTTTTGTGGTATTTGAAAGGGTGGAGGGAGGGCACCATTTTTCTTGGAAGAATGAACACTTCTGTATAATTGCAAGCGTAATTTTAATGATCCTTTTTATGGAATGGAACTAAACACTGCATTTTGAAATAATATTTTATTCTTGGAAATCAAAAATTTGTAAATAAGAAACAGAAAATGAACAGTTACATTGAAATAAAACCTATTAAAATACTTTATTGCTCAGTTTATATATAAAGCTATTATTTCTGAAAAATATTTACAGAAATACCGCATTTCTAACACATTTGAGCTTTTCATGACCTGTAGATATATCATACATACTTGAAACACACACATGATTACAAAATATGAAGCCTCATGTTTTTTATGGAATTTAAGAAGATTCACAGGCACGCATCATACGAAGTTTTCATACAAGGTTTTCTGACAGTATTCATTTGTTCTGAGAAAGATAGTAGCATAAGATTTTCTGAGATTTGCCTGAAGTTTGCGAAATTGAAGAATCGGGACATATAAAGTTGGGGAACATCAATTTTGCTGACTTAGATCTGCAATTTGTTGCTGACTGACTTGTGGTGAAGTGAGTAAAGATTGTGCATAAGGGTTATCGGGGCGTAAGAGCACGAAGACTTCATCCAGTTGGGCGAGAAAAGTATTCGACTGCATAGGTGAAAGTACATTCTGATTGTTCAGATCATTTGGTATAAAATATCGCTAATCTGCATTGTTTAACCAAGCTATTTGCGTGAATTTTCATATTTTTTTGCTCTAAATTTATGGAATGGACTTCCTTAGATGATTAGTATTAGCACCAGTAGTTCTTTCTAGCAGCGATGTTGTTTAACTAAACGACCGCGTAACCTCTCCTACCAAAACAGCTGTGTTCGTGCATCTGTTACTTAGGAGAGATTGCGCACTCTTTTCATTTCTTTACATGGCAGGAGAGATTTGGTGGCCTATTGGTTACTTTGTATTGTAAAACGAAAATGGACAAACTTTAAATTAATCGAATTACAAAGTACCTAACTATGATTTTGAAAATTTTCTGACGTTCCTTGTTTTGTTTCATTTATTCCTTAAATTTCAATTTCTGAGTCCTTTCTAACAAATTTACATTTTCTGATTCAGTAATGATTCGGTTAAAATATTTACTACCACTATAATAAGAGTTGTATATGAAAACCTTACAATGATGTGGTTTTATGAGTTATTGCTGATGTTAACAACGTAATTGTATAGTTATTATTAAGAGCAATCTCTCTTACACATGCCTCCAAAACTCTCCGACCCTATAAGGACAGATAGCTCAAAACCACCCTCTTGGTTTGGTTACAACTATTGAAATTATATAAAAACGTAACAGCAAAATAAAAATGAAAATGCATGGACAACAAATGATGTTATAACTATGCATGAATAGTCCAGCAAAACATTGGTAACTATAGAGTGTTTTCAACTGTTCTACTGAATTTTGCAAACTCTCCTAGCTTTACCTTGTGACCTCGGAGTCTCAAGATGATCTCAGTTTTAGTGTATCACGTCAAGTTTTAAATCAACGTAGGGCTCAAAGCTACCAATTTCTGAAATGAAAGGCATTTTATTAAAATATAGGACAAAAGAAAAAAAATAGGCCAGAAACTATTACATACTTTGCAAACAATACGAATAAATTACCTCTTTATGTTACTAATGAACATGGAATTCTTTTACAATGTCCTTACGAAAAATTAAACGTTTTGTCGTGACAATCAAGTAATTCAAACTTTGTCACAAATAATAATAACACTATTTTGAAAAAGAAACATATTACGTCAATTTAAAAAGATTTAAGTCAGCCATTAAAGGTTTCTTGTAATACGCCCTACCAAGGAAAGTGGTCCCATTCATGTAAGGTGTAGAGATAAAATCTGACATGTTAAAAGAAAACTAACCACAATTCCAATACCGGTCTGCGAATTTTACTCTAAAACAGCTCAGGCGTCAGTAATCAAAGTACATGTGGAGGTAAATTAAGACGAAAATTAAAGAAAACGTTCAATTTTCTAAGATAGTTGGTGCGAAAATCACATAATATGTGTAATTGCTTAGTCAATAACTGTTTCTCGGAAAAGGAAGAAAATACATATGTTTTACATGCAATATGTCGTGTGTTTTATTAAACACCCTGAATAAAAATTAAAAACAATAACACCAGTTAAAAACTAAGTATTTTTTTAAACTGATTTCAAGAATGAAATTATGTTTCTCCGCTTCATTAATTCAAACGTAGTTAATAGCAGATTTTTATTCCTGTACAGGGCCCGACTAACTAAAAGTGAGGCCCAAGGCCTACAATGCTTTGGAGGCTCCCTCTCTATTTCTATCACTTTAATTCAAAGCAAAATAATGTTTAACATTTATTTAAAAGAGGAATATGTATTATTTTCACAAAAAATCATGATTTTTCTATGTTATTCATTAGTTTATTTTAAAAAAATTGGGGCCCCTGGTCCTAGCCCAGTTGGCCTGTACGGTAATCAGACCCTGTTCCTGTACCTTAAAATGCTGGTTGTAACGTAAACCCACCTTCGCGTGGTGAACCCGGGGCAACTTCTCCAACAGCAAATCGGGCAAATTTTGACTTTCAGTCGTGTATCGGCATTCTGGTATCGGTATCCTGCCAAGCCCATCTTGCCCACTTTGCAACAATGTAATTATACTACACTAGAATAATGCATCGCAATACAAGGAAAATCAGTGACTGAGAGATATTGCAGTAAATTCCCGAACACCCGCGGAATTGGGTTACACAAGTGCCGTGGATAATAAAAGTTGCGGATAAACCGCTAAAGGCTAAAATGAGGGACAAAATAAGGTACAAATTGTCCCCTTCCTCAAAAACTTAGTTGTATATGCTGTATTGATGCATATTTCTTTCTTCAAACAGTGAAAATATATACAGCAAAATTTTTTTGTATTTTTGCGCAACATAAATTAGCATCAAGCAAGAGCAAATGTAAGAAGAAATAAAATAAACAAATAAATAAAACAAAAGCAACTGAGTTTAAATTTACAATTTTTTGAGAAGAAAAAAAAAAACAGCCGTTGCTTTTTACTGCAAAAATACATGTTAATGATTGTTGATCGACTTGCGGATAATCCGCCCTGTGGATAATCTGCTCGCGGATAATCGGGAGTTTACTGTAAGTCATGAGACTGCGTGTGAAAAAAAACTTTTGTTATTTTTTTTTTTCCAATGGGGTTGTTTCTTTCAGTCAAAAGTAGTACTGTCATTGAAATTGATAAAATAAGCAAAAAAAAAAAAAAAATAAATAAAATAAAATAAAATAAAATAAATAAATAAATAATATGGACCCAGAAAATTCTTTCATTTTCCCAACAGTTATTTTTTAATTAATTTTTTTAAGTGTCTGATTTTTCAAACAAGGCGTGGTCTTGATGACATCACAAATGATGCTCTTTCGCGCATCTTTCTACTGCGTTTCCACGTTATGGTAATCAAGAAGCGAATTAAAATTGCGCTCTACGCTTGCTATTAACCATATCGTTACTAATACACGTGAGAAAATATGCGAATTAAATATTTTACTCTGTGAATGGCAACACTGAATGACATTTCATCATTTGTGATGTCATCGGCAGAAGCATAAACAATGAAAGCGCACCGATTTAAGTAATTGTTTCTAAATTTTAAACTTAAACAAATTATTTAAAAAATGGTCAGATCCTATGTTTTTAAACATGCTCTTTCAGAAAAAAAATACTTTTAAAATTTTGGAAACGATCCCATTTCTGTTACTCTTTTCTTCTTGAAATTTTTAAATGTCATGTACCCTGTCATTAGATACAACCTTTATAATACGTTTTAAAAGATACTGTGCCAATGATTTTATCTTATTAATATCCCGATGTTAAACAAGCATCGAAATATGCGAGTGTACATATTTCCCTTTACTTTTAGATTCCATTAAACGTGAAAATGCAGTTGAATTCTCTAAACTATTTAGATTCCCCGATATATGTTTCAGATTTATGCCATCTCTAAAAGTAATTACTTTTATGTCTGGAATACCACACTCAGCGAAATTGAATTGTTCCTTTGCGTTCTGAACCGTTCAATGTAGTCTACGTCGTTCTGAGAATATCAGTAATATCAGAACAAATTACTTCTGAAAAGCAATTGCTGAAGAACGTTACATTTTTATATTGATTAAAATTATGGAAAAACAAAGAGGTAATATTTTATATCACTTGACATTGCAGATGATTTAAGCCTCGTTGCGAATAAAAAAAAGGAAGGAAGGAAGGAAGGAAAGAAATGTTTTTTTCTAAAACGAAAAGTCTTTCGTTATAAATTTATAAACTTAAAACGATGTTTCGTTTTAAATTTATTCTATAAAACATTTTTAACTGTGAATCTAAGTAACCAGTTCATTTTCCTATTAATGAAAAAAAGAAATCCATATGTATTCTATATTGGTATCTATGCAACCGATGTTTGTGATAAAAAATGATTACAAAATAATTTATGCAATGATGGAAAATTCCAGAAATTCATTTTGAATCTTGGGGAAAAAGGAAATGGTTTGAATCAATTATACAAAGCTTTGCCATTTTTCATTTTATATTTATCAACCTAGTATTTTTAATTAATTTTTCAAAACCTTTTATTACAAAAGCAAAAAAGTAAGTAGTATTAAAATTGCGGCAGCTTTATTCAACTATAATTGCTTGAAATTTATCAGAGCAATAAATAAAGAAATTTCGCTTATTATTCGACGTAATATTATTGTATTCCAAAGCAAGAAAGATGTAGCTCTAAAACTTAAGTATCGGCGAGCACTCTTATGAATATTTCTTTCAAATATTTAGCAAATCCTTTTTTTAATCTCACAATTGATATTTCTACTACTTATTATTATTTTGTTCCACACTTATAACTACAGTGACTCCCAAAAGTGTTCGTATACTTTGAAATTTATTAGTGAAACCAAAATAACGCGAAACTGAATTCGAATATGAAATCCAATAGTTTTTCACATCATTCAGTAGTTTTTTCAAAATATTGACGGTTTTTTTTTATTTGAAATAAGTCAAAAAAAAAAAAAAAAAAAACCGAAGAAATAGAGAAATAGCACGCTACAAAAGTCATCGTGCACTCAAATATTTTCGAATAAATCCATGAATTAAAATTATTATACGTCATTTTTTTATTATTTTTGCATTTTGTTTACACTTAAAACTCATTTGGCGTTATTTTTTTTGTTTATTTATTCCCCAATATTTTGCTCATTACTTTAAATTTGCTGGTATTCGTAAAAAACAAACATCATTCGAAATTTGAATTTTTTCCTCACAGTAATGGTAAATTGGTTTGAAATGCCACTAAATTGGTTAATTTATTCAATTCTATAGTAAAGTGCTTGATAAAATGCTTTAAGACGGAAACAAGGAAAGAAAACGTCAACCGGCAAAGTTAGCAAAACGTGATCGAGATTTACAGTTAAAAAAAATATGAAAAATACACATTTAAGTGCTGTAAAAGTTTCTGCTGAATTTAATGAAAAAATTTACATTTAATTTTCACCAAAAATTATTCGCCAAGTTCTCTGATTAGCTGGATTAAATGGGAACTCTTCCCGCAGAAATTTTCTTGTTCATGCGAAAAACAGAAAGCTTACGCTTTACGCTGCAAAATAAATGGTAAATAAGCTCAAAACGTTTTGGAATAACGTCTTAGTTGCAGATGAAAATCAATTCAACAGTTTTGGTTAAATTTTTATATAATTGTAAACAGAAGAAAAAACGAAGAACTTAATCTTAAGAATTTAGTTGGATCAGTTAATCAGGATGGCGAAGGTGTTCTTGTGTGAGTGGGCATATCAGCATCAGGACTTAGTAATTTGAAATTTTTCGATAAAATTATGAATCATGCTGTTTATTTAAATATTTTAAAAAATAATTTTTTAACTCTTAGCCAAAAATTTGGCTATCGGAAACAACTTCGTTGCTTATCAAAATAGCGATAAGAAGCACACGGTTTTCAACGTCTGCATCTAGTGCCACGGAAGTTGTACTAAAGTTTAAAAAATATCGCCTCAATCTTCAGATTTGAACCTAATGTAACATATTTAGAGATATCTGGAGGCTAGATTACGAAAACACGACTTTGAAACAAAAAAAGCTAAAAATAGTAAGACTCGAAGTATTGTTGAACACTTTCTCAGAAATTACACAAAAAAAAAAAAGAAAAAAAGTTTGTGTGTGTATGTACGTGTGTGTGTATGTTTGTATGTGTAGGTGTATGGGTGTATGTGTGTGCGTATGTGTAAGTGTAGGCAAGTAAGTGACGCAACCTGGAGACGGTTTTTGCTAGAGGAACAGCATCGTGAGGCTGGCCGACGCTGGTGCTGCAGAGGGAGGCGGAGGGAAAATAAAATCACTGGAACATCAAAACAGTCAACTGAGAACAATAAGCAATCGTGAATGCTCAAAAAAAAAAAAAAAAAAACATTGAAATCTATTCTTAGTCATTCAAAGCTGTTGTGGATGTTGAATGATATTCTACTAAATAATAACTTAATAAAAAATTAGATTATTCATTAATATATAGAAATTTTTTAAAGTGGACAAAAACTTTTGTAAGAATATTTCCAATATTTTTTAGTTTTTGATTTCTTAAAAGTTAAGTTTTAATATTTCATTAAAATGTTTCATGTAGTTTTGTTAAACATTAATCATAGATCTAATAATTAAATACCTATTCCGAAAAATTAATTCTAACCAATGGATAGGTGCCCATTTCATTTAAAGTCGTAGGTGTGCGAACACTCTTGGGAGCCACTGTATATCGAATGGTAAATAAAGTAACTTCAGATTGAAAAAAAAAAGTTTTGGTTGCTCATGAAGGATTTACCGATAACAAGGAGTTAACATTTTTACTCCTTTTGAACTGTCACATGCCCTAGTTCATCTTGGGTAAGATTCATTAAACAACTGAATTAAAGATTAAGTCAAAAATATTTACATTACTGCATTTGGAAAAAAATCTTTTACGTAATTATTTCACGGAATTTATGAGATATATATTCCAAATAGAAAATTTAAGCATTAAAGTACTTAATTTTAATAAGCACAGCTATCAAACTTACAAAAAACTAGTTCAGTTTGGATGCTCTAAAATTCCTGATACGGTCTAAAAACTTTGTTGTGCATTCAGAAAAGTAAAATATTCGTCCCACTTAGTAACAGAAAATAAACATTGAAGTCTAAATATCTGTCGCAGTCATCTGGCAAAACGCCATGTTTGTTTCACTTCTAATTTTTCTGCATTATGCCAATAACTGCGGCAAAATAACAACAATCAATGTTCAAGAAAAAGTAAATCTAACTTTAAAAAGAGAAGAAAAAAAACATATACAAATTGGGTTTTTTAACGTGTGATTGATTGAATAAAATATTGGTCACCTATTCGTTCGATTTGACTTTGTGTTATATTTTTTAAGCTCAATGAAAAATGTTTACTTAGTTATTTCCCAGGTAGCTGTTAATTACATGTACATCATAATGCTACTTTATTACACACATGCTTCTGAAATAAATACAAATCGCAGAATGTTTTTTTCTAGTTAAAACTGAAACAACTCATTAAATTTACTTTATTTTAGGTTCCAGTGAAAGAAGCAGTAAAGGAAGTTTATTAACTCAATATATTTAAACACAGTTCATGAAGCGCAGATAGTTTATTCCATAAACCTAAAGTAAGTCATAAAAATGATTGCATTTTTATTTTAAGCCTCATTTATTTAATTCTAAATGTTTCTGCAAGCTTACCATAAGTTTGTAAAAGATTTTCATTTCCTAGCTAACCGTTTCTTTGAGATAAATTGTTCTTTAAGCGTTAGCTCGAGTTCTCTTTATTATTCTAAAAGTAGCTCTCGAAATTCTGCTGTTTGTTCAGAGATTATTGTTTGCAAGACGAAGAAAGATATAAAAGCTCTAAAAAAATATTAAAAACTTTTACTTGGGATTTGAAATTTAAGCTATTTGTTTTCAAATGTGTTTGACATTAGTTCTGTAATTAAACAAGATTGTAAAGAAAATTAAGTTAACAAATTTTTCTTTGAAATTTCCGAGTCTGAAAACCGTATAACAGTTTTAGAATGAACTTAATATAAACAATGCACTAAGCGATAAATTTTCGAAGTTCGCTAATTTTCGAAAAGGTATTGGCTGAAGTAGAAAGCAATATACATGTAAAGGAAAAGGATTAATCGTCGTCTGGCTTAAAACTTTCTAAGGAAAAAAAAACAAAAACTCACAAAGACAATTGTAGTTTCTAAGTTCTTTTTCCGGGATAAGTGGGGAGATTAAAAAAATTAAAAAATAAATTCATTTCCCATAACTTGATTATTTTGATAAAAGCACCGAAAAACCGAGTAATTAAGTCTTAAAACAACTGCTTGAAAATTTTCCTTAAAATATTACTTTCATTGCGTAAAAAAGGGAAGTATGTTTAGAAAAATATCTCTTTCAACAAATTCTGACTTTTACTATTTATATGTATTAGAGATGGGCAATGTCGTTCTTTTTAATGATCCATTCATTTGATGATCGTTGAAGTTTTTACCCGCACATTGAACTCGTTCATTCGAACGACCTCATTCATTTAAAAAAGTTGCAGATGAATTATTTTTGAGAGTTACTCATGCTCATTGAAAATGTTTCACTGAATCAGTAATATTCTTTTAAGGAAAGAAAGCAGTAAAACTATCTAACAGTAGGAAAATATGCGAATAAAAACTTAATTAAAAATATTTTATTTAGGTGAAGTTGTATAAGGCAGTTATAATTAATTTTGTAAGATATTCCTTGATAAACGAGTGACGGCGAAGTAAGACGAGACAGCTGTTTTTTATCAAAAAAGTCGCAGGCGCAGGTTTGATTTTAACATGGTGCAAAATTGGGTGAGTAAATTTTATTTAATTAAAAATAATAAATAAGTTGACGTGACGTCAGCAAACTTCTTTTAAAAAATCATTAAATACCGTTCCATAAAACATTTTCTCTGTTAAAGAGACAACTAAAAAAAAGAAAAAAACAAGATATGAACTTGCGTGAAATGTGCATTGTTTCTAAATAGAAATATCTTATCTATATATGTATATCATCTAGTATAGTATGATAAAAAATGAAAAGGAAACAAAATATATTTTGAATGTGTATAAAACAAAAGTTATATGAAAAGACATTTAAAAAATAATGTAAGAACTTTAAGTAAGAGAGAGAGAGAGAGATCTATAAAATAAATGTTATCGTTCAAAAAAAGACCGTTTATTTTTTAGACCGTTTATATTTTGACCGCACTGCACCGTTCATTTTAAAGAGTCGGGTCTTTTAGAACCGTTCGTTCAAGAACGATACATTCCTAATATGGATAATGTGGTTTCCTCTCTTAAGATTAGATACTTTTGCCTGCCCTGCAACTGGGTTGCTTTCCCGAAACCCCTCTAAAGTGACCACCTCATACTCATGTTCCAGAAAAATCGGTCGTTAAGGGAGGTGATTTCTTAACAGAGATTGCTTAGAAATACGTAGTTAATGTTATTGTTAAAAAATTGCAGAAATGTAAAAAATATTAGGATGTATTAATAAAAACTTCAAGAAGCATGTTAAAAACAAAATTAACTTTGTCGCATAAGGTAATAAGATAAAAACATGGTTAAATTGAAAATAGCAATAAAAATTGAAAACACGCGCTTTAGTGTTTCAACGATCTTCTTTTTCAATGCAAAAATATTAGCTTGAAACGAAAATATTTCCTACAAAAACTTTTGTCAGATATCCTTGTAACCCCGAAACTTGTGTTAACAATTATCATTGACAATTGTTCAATTTTAAGGTTGTTACTGCGATTTGAAATTTATTTTGCTTGACAAATAGTAGGACTGGACGTTTGCTAAAAATTTGAAAAATGTCCAAACTAATTTTCAGTTATTAACTAACTGTCAGGGAAATAACCACAGCAGTTTCTTAGTGAATGCTGTACAGAAAAATGCTAAATATTCTATAAAGTTCGGAGAAAAATGGAACATACTTAGAAGTGGGGTGTGGAATATCTTTCTCAAGAACAAAATGCCATTCTATTTCATCAAACAAACTATTGAGAGTACTTTCCTTTTTTCAGACTAAGGTGTGATACTGACCTAAATCTCACTTTCCGGCACACCCTTGAGGAACTTATCGGAAAATGGTTAGCGGTAATGCAAAGATCCCCAAGATCTGTTTAATAGAAGGAACAATAACACACATCCCTTTCATTATTTTGCACACGAAGAGAATGTGGTCGTTTCGATAGGGAAGCCATTATAAGGAGGTCGCTTAGTGGAGGCCAAGATGGCATTAAATTAAATAAGGGAAATTCTGTTCCATAAAATTTTGGTCTTTTAGAAATTGGTTGGTCTGAAGGAGCTAACTAATGTGCGTTGAATTCCATGAATCAACTCGCTTTAAAGATATCAGAATGCAGAAACGGTAATTGAAAGTTTAAAAGTGCATAGGGTCAGTTCTGTACCTCAAAACCAAACTAACGTAAAACACATAATCGCTACTTTACACGAGACAGAGAAAACATTTGCGTGGTACACACAAATAATGGGATTTGCGTCTTAAAACACTGGTAAATAATTAAAAAGGATTTTGTTATTTTTTAGAATTACGTTCATAGGCTCAATACAGAAAACGATTCTACATATGAGGCAGTGAGAAGCAAAGGGATGCAAGTGGCAAAATTAAAAATTTGGTGATAATCAGTACAAATGGTAGGTAAACCCCTCCTCTATCTTGGGGCAAGATATAGTACTATAGTATATTCCAATCTAAGTTGGCACTGAAGGGAAAGGTACGAGATGTGTTACTCCGCGATGAGAAGTATTTCTAGTAAATTTGGAGGTTTAAACGGGTGTAAATTCCCAAATGATGTGAAAAAAATAGAGAATGTATGTGGTTGAGACATATAGTTAAAGTTGTTGTGTGTTAAGTATACTTAATTTATAAGAATTTGATTACGAAAGGAAAATCAAAGCGCCGTAACTCGACTTTGTCTTGGCGAAGACTTGAGTTTTCAAGGTTAACCTTGGCGGGCTTCCTGTGGAACGGCAAACCCCCCAGAACTCGTTTCTCCCCACTTCGCATCGCCCAAGGAAAAACATCTGATTGTCATTATGACTCTTGAAAGAACTCTCCTTATTGTGGTCAAAGCATTTCTGCCTGGTCTTTTTTCTCATTTATGCTTTCCATCGTTATTTCCAAGCAATTGAATACATTTTTAAAAACAGTTTTCGTGAGTAAGAAATAAAAAATGAAATGAAAATATTAATTTTTAATTATTTACTTGCTGCAATTACAAATACAATGGGATTTTTTTTCTTTGAATTCGAGATTTATTTTACTTGGTAGTTTTAAATAGCTTTCGTTTCTTACATAATGAGCCCAAACTTTAAGAAAATTATTGTGAAAAAATGAAAGAAACCCGAATTTTGTTTGAATGTACCGAATACTTGTTGTGTACAAATCCTTGCTACGGCAAAAGTCGTTTTTTTCTTCTTTTCTTTTTTGGATCGTTTGAAAAGTTTATGGAGGAAAAAAATATAATGCTCTTACACACGTATGTACAGATTCACTATTACAAATTTACACCGATGAACTGCTGGATGAAGAAGTTTTACTTTTTCACTTTAAATTTGAAACATACACATCTCCCTTGAAATACGAAATTAATTCGCCCCACCCTCCCCAGGTTTAGAACCCCTGCCTTAAATTAATTTTTTATATTAAGTAAATTTACTCACTCCCAAAATATACCTATAAAGTAGGCTACATTAACTACGCTAAGGGTTAGTAAAATAATTTTTAATAAACTGAGTTTCGGGGTTAATCATATACTTTCACAGTCACGCAAAATTGAGAGCCATAACTTTTCTATTTGCATAAACCTCGATGCATTTTCGTTTATTATTTTTAACTTTTTTCATAAATAAGTTGAGCTTAAAATCGACCTTTTTTTTTTTTTTTTTTGAAAAATTCAAAATTAATATCTTCTCTGAGCTCCGAAATGCAGTAATAGCTAATTGTTCCCATGAAGTTTCTAAATTTTTTTATTTGAATAAATGTTTTTAGAAAGGGCAATCTTTTTTTTTTTCCGAAAACTGGTTATTTAATCTTGGATCTTCACCGTTATTACTAGAGTATAAAAGGAAAACGCGTGTACAGAGTTGAAGTATGTTATTTTAGATAATAAAACAACGCTGAGTTACACAAATTTGCCGAGAATTGCAGACAGGTGTTTCGGGGTTTCAAGGAACACCCAGTTTTAATGCAGAAAAGTGAACACGATCTTTTTTTTTTCTCGATGAAAAATCGGATCCTTGAAACCTCAAAACAGGTGTCTGTAACGAATTATCATTGTTACATTTTCTTTTACTTTTCTGCACAAAGGTACTTCTTTGATTTATATACATATGTATAAAAAGACACAATGGCACCTTTTCCGAATTCCGAAGAAATGGTTGGCATTGGCACAGTCGGATTTTTAAATCAGAGGGATTATGGAAAATAATCTATAAACATTAAGAGTTCCTTTTTTGTTGCAAAGATTTCAACGAACTTAGGATGCATTTCTCAACTCCAGAGAGCAAGTCGAGAGCATGTGAAAAATTAAAGAGAAGTTATTCAAAACAGAGGTAAAGAATATGGGGAGTAACAAAGGTTGCAGATTATTTCAAATATGCAATCAATTTTGTCCCGAAAGCTAAGTTTTATTTTTAAATGGCAATTTCAGTTTAATTTAGTCATTTTTTCTGAAAGCACAAGTTGTAAAGAAGCTATAAATTTATATATACATAAGATATGGATAAGAGGAGGCACATATGGAATACCATTTCCATGTCAGAGGCAAGGTAAAAGATCCACTTCTTAACAAACTAATAAAATTGCAGGCAAGGACTGAAAATTAACATTTTTTTTTTTTTTCGCTAAAGGCTTGTTGATGAACAGCCTTTAGCGAATTCTGAGGATCTGCAATAGAAAAACGAAGATGCGCTTTGGAGAACATGCATGATAGTTTTTCATTTGTTATACTTCTGAAAAGAACGCGGTTCTTTTCTATGCCTTTGGTACCCATTATTACTATGGATAAATGTTCACAGCTGTGTGCTAACGTTCTCCTTACATATATCAACTTCGGTCGTCTTATTTTTCCTTTTGAAATAGATGATATATACATACTGGATGGTCCGTATTTTGACGAGAGGGCACATGCTTTTTATCAGCGAACGAAGAAATCACCAGAGACAGAGTATGCGTCTTTCAGAGCATATTCTCTTCTTTTAATTATTACTTTTTATTTGTTTTCCTGCTAATTTTTTAATCATTCAGAATTATTTGTTAACTAGCAAAAGTACCCGGCGTTGCCTGGGTCAGTAATAATTATTAGAAAAAATCGTTATTTGCTTTTATTTTCTGTTTTAAGTGAAAGAATTTAAAACACATCTTTTTGACGTGATTAAAAATCGAGTTTCTTCCTTACCCATAAAACTAATAAAATTTCATATCCAGACGCGAGAAAAATTGTCCAATCTCGTACACCTACAACTGGACTTTCATATTCTGCTGCTGTAAAAAAAGTATTCAACACCATAAGCACACAAACTGAACCTCCAGTAAACAAAGTAACCAGCAATAAAATACCGAAATTTAAAAAACATGAAATTAATCTTCTCATGTTTAAAAAGATTAATCTGTTGATATATTTTTTTTTAACATGGAGTCTAAAACCTTCTCTGTATGGCTAATGAAGTACGAAGTGATTAAAAAAAAGTAGCTGCGCTCGTAATCCCCTTATACTTGCTTTAGTTATTTCGGGAAATTTCAATCATTGTGGCTCTTGGTGCGATTTTGCCGAATTTGCGAAAGTCGTATCGAGGTACCTTCGATGATGCTCCCCCATTCTTTCCTTACTTTGTAAAACGGTATGATATTAATTTTCGTTACAGAGATATCGTCGCCAGATGCTGAGATATTTTTGGTCACCATAAAATGGCGCTAAAGAGTTTCATCCGAAATGTTACCAAAATAAGTAATAAAATTTGGTGATTGTTTGAAATTGTGCAAAAAGGAAAATTAATGGAAGTTTTTGCGCTGTTTATAGATTTGCCTAATTTAGTTGCTGGATTATTTAACACAGTAAAAAAAGTCTTTTGAAAATTCTTTGATTGGCGATATTTCGTTTACATGGTGAAAGCTGAGAAACATTATGACGTAGTCTTCGGCTGCAAAAACAGCAACGTTGAAAAAACTGCCAAATGCATCAGCTACGGAAATCTTTCTGCAAAAATTTTGGCGATCTGCTGGTTGTTTGGATAATGAGTAAGTGTTCAATCAGCATAAATAATAATAAAAACTATTAATTACATTAAAGTTCCGTTTAAATGGAAAATCATCAGCCAAATCATGTTTTATTTGCCAATCTTGTGCAAAAATCTTACTTCAAGATTTGACTTGAGAAAAGCCTTGAACAATCACGAAAAGCAAAGAAAGTCAACAATACAACAATTGTCGCTATCGACAGGGAGTTGAGATGATACACTAAATACTGTATTGAGTTGAGGAAAGCCTTCGAACATGGATCTAAAAAGCTCATAACTCGTTTTTTATTCTACTTAGAAATTTCGAACAGGTGCCATCTTCAGCAGAAAAATCAGAGCTTTCGATGGACATATAATGTAAATATGTGCAAGTATTTTTTCATCCCAATATTAGAGAATTTATACAAAAATTGTGTTTTATTGCCCCCCTACGGGGGTTTTGCCCCCCATAACGGGACGAAAACTACCCTATGTGTTATTCTGATGCATAAGCTATATTATTGTAAAGTTTCATCAAAATCCGTTCAGTAGTTTTTGCGTGAAAGAGTAACAAACATCCATACATCCATCCATACATCCATACATCCATCCATACTGACAAACTTTCGCATATATAATATTAGTAAGATTACTTTGTGACCGATAGCTCTCCGCCGCTGTAAAATGAAATCCCATTCACAGCCTTGCATTTGTGATAAAAATATGATGAAATATATTTGAGACAAATGTAATTTCTTTGAAAACTTCAAGGATAGTTGTTTCGTTCTTGGTATTTTATATTTTATTTTTCCCTCGCTAAATTCGGCAAGTCGCGCCGCTGACTGGCACGCGCCCTACGCAGAGTAACCTCGTTTCCTTGACAACGGCTGCAATTCGGCTCGCCTAGCTTTCCCTTCAGTGCCAACTTACTGTGAAACGAAGTATAGTAGCCCTGGTAGGTGCTGCTGTATAGCATGATTTAGAAAAAAAATCAATGAAAGCT
Organism: Uloborus diversus; assembly: GCF_026930045.1. NCBI lineage: Eukaryota > Metazoa > Arthropoda > Arachnida > Araneae > Uloboridae > Uloborus > Uloborus diversus. The sequence continues at coordinate 163,455,679 of NC_072732.1, read as the reverse complement.
TACCTAGGTCGTTATCTTTAAACGCGTTTTACTCAAAACTTCAAAATGTCCACTTGCATCCCTTTGCTTTTCACTGCCTCATATAACGTACTAATAAATTAAAAATCGCAATTTTTGGACTTACGGCTAGTCTGACTGCGAGGTACAGAGTTAAGGGAGATATAGTTTCATTGCTTCAACTTTAGATCTTTCCCTTTCTTTTGCATGAATTGAGAAAAAACATTTTGTGCATTGTGTCCAAGATTGCTCTCTCTCTCTCTGACAGTAATTGGGTATGAAATATTTGACTTCATGTCTGTTTGTTAGCGAATCAAATCATGTTTTCTTTTGCCCCAGATACTAGAGGGTAAATGGAGAGATCCCATTTATATCTTCATGTGTTTGATACGCGCAAGATAATCGCAATATACAAAATTATTTTAGAAACTCACGAAGTTCTTCACCAAAAATACTTAGTCTGAGGACCGTATGTCGCATGCGACCCTCTGAATTCTCCAAATGTGAGCTGAAATCCTTTTAAAAGAAAAGTAATTTAAAAAAAAACTAAAGCATGCTCTGAATTCATGTAAAATACCCACAAAAGTGTTGTGTTATTTACATCAACAACTTACAAAAAAAAAAAAAAAGCAAGAATGAGAAAGATAGTTTTGTTTCCCAGTTATCCCAGCCTACAGCATTAGAGGAGGTGCCAAGTAAAAGCAAACAGTATCACTTTAAAAAACTTTCGAGAAAACACGAAAAACTATTATTTGTTTAATGTTGGTCTTTACACGAATAAAAAGTTGTTAATATTGTTCAGTTTGTACCTAAAGTGAATATTTTGATAGAAATATGCTAATTATTAATTATTTAACGTTAAAAATTGGATGTGTTCTTTTTTATTTGAACTAGGTGGATATGTGTTTTTATGCATGAACTAGGTTGGGATGTGTTTTCTTTTGTCTAAACAATTTGTTTTCCCAGTTTATTTAGTAAAAAAACAACAAATCAATGTACAGCCTGGTAGCTTAAATTTCAAATCCAATCCGTTGCAATAGCTTCAAATATCACTAGCTGGTGATTTAAAGCCGATGTTAAACTCGCAAAATAGTCTACAAACTTCTTTTACTTCCTTTTGCAAAAAAGGAAGTATTGTATTCGCGAAAAAATTTTCACTCAAAAATCGACCTTAATTTCCATTTTACTCACCCCCGAATGAATATTGAGTTTTTTTTCGACTCGACCACGCGTGGAAAATTGCCTAAGAACGTATAGACACGCGAAATATCCATAATGACGATTCCCGAATTTCGTGACGTCTGTATGTACGTATATGCGTATGTATGTCGCATAAATCAAGAACGGCAAGTCCTAGAAAGTTGAAATTTGGTACGTAGACTCCTAGTGGGGTCTAGTTGTGCACCTCTGCTTTTGGTTGCCTTCGGGTGTTTCTAAAGGGGTCTTTTGCCCCTTTAATATGGCGATATATCGTCAGTCTTTTGGTCGCCAAGTTTTGTCGTCAACTTGGCAACAAATTTGACTTTTTTTTTTTTTTTCAATTTGGCCACTGTTAGTGATATTTAGAGAGTAAACTATTGAATCACATTAAAATTGCCAGTAATGGGGAAATGACATCAAATTGGAGTAAAAGGAAGTCATGTGATGCACACATCAGCTCGTTATTTACTTGCAATGTCGTTACATCAACAGAGTTGTTTTATAATTGAAAAGTTTTGTAATATTAAAATCAGAATGCAAATAAATTCCCTTCGACTTTTTGCGATAATAATGACTTTCTCGTATTTTTAACTTTTTAAAAAACTCTCGAACAGAATTTTTCCCCCTTACAGCTTTTCTGCTAGTTCGATCACCATTACGATTTTCCTTTAGACTTAGATTTGTAATCAACTTTTTAGTTATATTACTTAACCCTTATTGCTTTCAATTGAGTAAGATGCATAAAAAACTTTTCACTCACTGGAATAACTTTTCCATTACTTTTGAAAACGCTATAATTAACATTGAATCCATTTGAGCATTGTATAGGAGTCACATGACCAAACTACAGCTTCCCATTGGCTGAAGTGGATTTGTTCTTGTTTGCTTAAGACACACGTATGGGTATGTTCTTTTATGCTCATAAGGTCAATTTTCAAACTTCTAAAATAATAGAATATACTTTTTTTTTTGAGTTGAAACCAACTACACTACTGTATAGGAATAAGGATAACAAGTAAAAATCAGTCATTAACTCAATGTTGTATTTTTGTGGATCTATTTGCTTTTGCATGGCACTTCCTCATTTATGGTGTAAAAGAAAGCACCTCAATTGCTCGTCAAATAGCTGGGGAGGTGAAATTCATAAATAAATGTGTTTAGTGAACTTCCACGTGACAAGTATAACTAGTTGAAGCCAGTTACTTTGCATTTGTAGGCGGACTGGAGAGGAAAATATGAGATCACTAAACTTTAAAAAACAACTTTTTTTCACATTGTTATCTTCAAGCAATGACTTGACGACGCATACACTGTTGTTTAGAATGCCGCGGAACTCTCAGAATGTCTTCTGTATGTTGCCTAGTCCTCACTCACCAACAGTTTAGTTTCAAAAATTACCACAAGAGTGTAGAAGAGTTTGTTCCTATTTACCCTATGTTCTGTTTTATTTAATAACCGTTTTGTTGTCCAGGTTGTTTAATATTGTTGGTTCACAACAATATTAATAGGAAATAAGGCTGCTTTAGAATATAGTGTTCCACTAGCGTGTTTAAGCAAAAATTCAATTTAGGATGCTGTGGTAAATGCATTGAAATAAAAAGAAAATGTGCCCTTAATCTTTTACGCCTTCTATGAAGTTTTTTAACCGTTCATCTGGCCGTTTGCTTAAAATTTAAACCGTTTCTAAACGAAGTTTTAGAGATCCTATATAGGGAGAGATTGGACAACAGCGCGTCGATCTCCGCCATGTTTAGTCCAAGTGTTGTCAGCTCGAAATGCTGCGCCGTGTAAATTTTTAGCTTTCCCACGGAATATAGGACATGAAATCTTTAAAGAATGATTTTTTGTTCTCCTCGTATTTTCATTAAACGGAGTGAGCGCCAAGTTTGTCAATCCGGCGCCAATCGTTTCGTATCGTCATAGAGCTTACAAAGAAGATTTTTTTTTCTCAAAAACTTGTTCATAAAGATAGAAAACAAACAGATATTAGTGATCTGCACATTGCATTTCATAATATCATAACTAACTTCCAATTTTTTCGATACAATGTACAGTGATATTTGGGGCAGAAGATGCATTACGGTCTACGGTGGGTGAGCATTTTTGGACATAAGATGACCGCCGTTCCGAAGTTGTCCAATCTCTCCGTATTTAGGATCTCTACTAAGTTTCAGTTTAAAAGAATAAAAAAGAAATAACAACGTTAAACTGAATTACTGCAGGCACATGCTTTGCTGTTGCAAGGAACTCCTTTTTCAACGCAAAGTGAGCTTATGGATGAAAACATATCAGGCAAAAGCTTTTGTCGGATGTCTTTTCCTCCATAATCGGCAATTTGTGCACTTTAGCGTTGTTATTTCTTTTTTTCATTTTCAAGCACAAAGGTATTGATTCAACTTAATTTTCAGTTTTTTAAATCAACTTGAAACAACCACAGCAGTTACTTATAATTGTTTTCAGAAGTACAAAAAAATGCTAAATACTTTATAAAGCTGAAAAGCTATGCAAGTTTTTTTAACCGATCGTGAAGTGTTGTTTGCATCACATCACTCTCTATAATTAATATATGATGGTTAGACAATAATTGTTCTTTTACACCTGTTTATCGTGTAATGTAATGTTGAATTTTCATTTCTAACCGCTCATACGACCATTAACCCGAAATCGATCCTTTGAGACCATTTAAAATTTTCCCATTAAAAATTTATAACCCCAATTAAAATTTCCGCAATTCCTAGAGTATCGAAAGCAACCCCCTTGAGTAACCTAGTTTGATACAGATAACAATCTGACTTCATTTCTATAATACCTAGAAACTGAGGGATTGGAAAAATAGCAATCTTTGAAAGTTTGCTTCTCTGTACTATGATAGTGATTGCGGTAAAACTACATGTAAGATTTTGAAGAGGGGAAAAAAAAGTTGACTTGGTTTTTCTCTCAAGTGTTGACAATATTTCAGATTGGAAGTAGGAAAAGAATTAAAGGTACAAAAAGCATCAAACTCTTTATTTTTCTTTGTACGGCACGCTGTTTTAAAATACGCATAGCTCTGTAAATGCCGGTTACATTGACACCAAAAGAATCTAATACATGTTTAAAAACATCATAACCTGATTCAATGCATACAACTCTAAAAGCAACAAGTTTTAGTACATTTTATACTTCTAAAACCTTAGAAAATATACATGCAAAAAGGCAGCGTTGTGAAAAAAAAAAAGGTACCCTTTAAACTTTTTACATTTTTTAAAATTTTCTTCAGAGTAATGGAAGGGAATAGGTACGTTTGCTAAAAAATCAATCAGAGAAATAACCAAGTACTCCAACCACCATTTTGAAGATTACTGCTCGAGTTATTTCGGGAAAATATTCTAAAATAGATGCAATCAATATATCAAAAACTATTTTACGTTAAATCCGAATCCAGATGCTTTCATGAATTTTGGATCATGTTTATTTTTGGCATTACAAGAAGGAATCTTTTCGAATAAATTTGGGTTTCATACCTTCTTATAAATATGACAGAAACATGATATTTATTGGTAATGCATGGAAAGTGAATTGAAAACGAAAATCTGGGAAAACAAATTTTGGTAGATTCAAGCAAAAGTTTGAGTTTTCTTACATGTTTCACAAGAAAAGCAATAAATGTTAAAGAAATACTTTTAGCGTTTATGTTCACATTTGCTTATATCATGGTTTTTTAACCGGCAGAGCGATGTAGTGGTTAGGCATTGGCCTCTTATGTCCAAAGGGGCGGGTACAAAACTCGGCTCCAGTCGGTTGATTTTCCAGATGAAGAAAATCGTTAGCCCCACTGTCGTATGATTATGTGGAATGCAAAAGATCTCCTGAGTATTCTTTTTTGGACTTGAATACTCGGGGCAAAAATTTAAAACTCCTAGTGAAGTTTCATATCAAAAAGAATTCGAGTGGCTCCATTTGGGGGGGAAACTGGCAATGAAAATTCTGTGACACTGGCTACAAGCCCATAAAGGTGAAACATGAAAATTTAGCAGAAAGAATAGAGATATAGTGTCATATATAGGTGTAGATATAGATATTAATAGATATATATTTAAATATGTAAGGATAAATGAATAGATATCTAGATAACCTAGATAAAAATAGAAAGATAGATAAAAATAGATAAGTATAAAGATACTTATATTTATAGATAGAAATAGTTTAGATAAAGAGAAAGATAAATATATTGATTAATCGATATGAATAGCTTGATACAGAAAATTATAGATAAGTTGATTTACAGGTAGAGTGAGAAATAACTGCATAAATAAAAAAAAAATTTTTTTTCTTTTTAAATTAGCACTGTGCTGTTATACAATTTGATTTTTTTTATGGGAGAGGTTATAACAACTCCCCTATATCAACCCTTTGGTATGTCACTAAGATAGCGTTAAAATTTTAAGTGAAGCCAAGCCTCACAGAAATGGATGAGATGAAACGATACAGATACATAGAGAACATAGTTTCTCGAAAATCGGTTTATGTATTGAACCGTTTTTGTTTTAAACTACCCCCTCCCCCCTTTTAAAAGTAAAAGTTTTAATTGATGGTTTCTGAGAGAAACAAGAATCATTAGAGAAAGAAACACTAGTTTAGTACTAAAATTAACGATAAATGAATTTTAAAAAATGAACACTAGAGACCTCTTGTTTCTTACTTAAACAATTTTTTCAACTCCTGAAAGCAACAAATCTGTTGTAATACAATTCCTCCCCCTCCCAAGATAATTTTCAAGATAAAAAAAATCTCATTGCCAGTGTTTTTCTAGCACTGTCTACATTTTTTTCAGCTATTGTATACAATTTTAAAGCATTAATTTTATCATTTTGCTGTATTTTTCATTTTATAATTAATTGCATAGTTTACAACTTGTACATACTATTTCCTCAAGCAGAAATAATGCTAATATTCAGTACTTTCCCAAAATTGTAATATAAATTTACTTACTTTAATGAAAATGCAGCACTTCTAAACTTGGGGGAAAAAACACACACACACACACAACACTCATTTAGAAAAAAATAAGTCAAAACTTTATAAAACTACAATAGATCTTCGCTCAACAATATGAAAAGCCTTAACCTGTTTTTATTCTGAATAATTTTCTCCATGAAGTTTCATAATGTAAAACTAAACCTATTACAAAGAAAACATAATAGGGCTATTCTATGAAAAAGTTGCCACGTTGTCTCCCATGTGACTCGTATATTTCATGAAAAAGTAATAATTTTAAAGGATGGTTAACAAATTTTGTTCACTACCCTTTAAAACTATTACTTTTAAAGAAATGTATGAGCTGTTATCATGTGTGGGACAAAATCTTTTTTTCGTAGAATGACCTATACAAATTGATCTCTAATTTGTAGTTGCACAGGTCTAACATTAAATGATTTTAAGAAGAATGTATTAGATTACCTATATTTCAGTTAGTTTGTCCGCTTAGAAACTCAGTTGGATTTTATTAATTCATGACCTTCTGAAATTCACCGTTTTGACACTAGCAATGCATTCTTGCATCTTGCCCCCCCCCTCCCTCAGGCTTCAAAATGAAACAAAATATTAGATAATGAGGCTATTTAACATTAGCATCAAAAGTGAAAACTGTTTATACTGAGAAATCTTTTTATAACACCTAGCAATTTTTCACTTTTTTTTTCCACTGGTACATTCAATCACGCTCAAATGCTAACTAGGGAGCAAAGTTCGCAAGTTGATTTATTTAAGATACAGCATATTGGTCAGAAGAGAAAAGATCCAAATTAGGTTCAATACTACACATGTATAAAAAAGTTAAAAGGGTTTTGTTTCTATTCAAAGAATCAACTCCTCTGCATTGTTTGTCCATCCAATGCATGGTTGGTAACTCCTCTGTCATTGGTTTCATTTCAAATTTTTTGTCAATCAATTTACATAGTTCAGTGGCATTTTTATATACTTCTATCTGTATGTGTAGTTTTTTAGTTTTGTGAACAGCTGTTGCTTCATGATATTGTCATTAACATACAAAAATGATATTTTTTTTAATGCTGTCACCGAAACATTACATTACAATTTCCTCCAAAGCTGCAGCTTTCTGGGTTTACACTCCCTTCATTCCCCCCAATTCAACATTAAAATTTCTTTTTTTTTTGAAAAATATTTTAAATACTTGTTTTCCATCTTTTTTTTTGCCTCAAAAAGGCAAAATATAAATCTTTAATTTTATCGGAAGAGGGGTAATTGTTATTCTCATAATTTATTACACCCAAAATGTAAAATTAAATGCTTTGTCAGCATATTTTAATTTTCCTTAAATGAAAATTTGTAGCAGTTTTAGTCCTCAAATGGATCACAATGCATCATATACCTATTTTGCATAAGTTTATACAAGTAAAAATTTAACATGGCACAGCCAAAAAAAGAAAAAAGTCATTTTATTCTATTGTGACAACTACTAAGAAAAATATTTAGTTATTTCACAAGTTGAATGGAATTGAATCTGATTGAAAATTTGAAGTTTCAATGTGTAAATTGACAATTTCTCCTCTTTCAAAAATTTAAACTCTGACGATTGGCAGTCATAACTAAATATGAATTAATAAACTACTGATTGCAGAACACATACTTACTGACATGATTTAAAGACATTTAAAGTGAAAAATTGTTTCATGAAAAACTTTTATAACTGAACATCTTCTGTACCATGGCTTTCACTAATTTTCCTATGTGTGACTTACCTTTAATAAGTTTTTGTTTTACCAAAGCTATAATTTCAAGAAATGATTGTTCAAATCAAAGATACTAAAAAGTATCTGCTGCATTAACATCAAAAAAAAACTGCTGGACGTTTGTATCAAATGCGGCGCTTAAATGAATCAAATAAACATAGTGAAACATTTCCCACAAACATGTGGTGCACCATTGATGTTTTTTGCTTAATTTTGCCTTCTTTTCACGGATAATTCTTTTCCATCTTTTACTAATAGTGGAAGGAGGAAGCGACAGAATATTGCATACTTCAAACAAAAAAAGAGCTGGAGAGAGATGGTGTTTTAAGAGGCTTCTGTGCTCTAAACTTATGTTTTTCGAAGCACAAGTAAGTTAATATTTGAATTTTGTGATTACTTTTTCTTAATATTTCATGATGATTTTTGTAAAAAAGAATTATTAAAGAACATGGGCGGCCATATGCAAAATTTTAAGGAAAGGCTCAGATATTTTCAGATTTAGTACAAATTACAGTTTCTAAAATTTGACATTTTTAATACCTTATTCACTAATGGCTGCATAAGAAATGTTTTTACATTTTCAAAGAAAAAAATACTAAAAGTAAGGAAGTTCAAATTTCCAAGGTAGGGGTTGAGTCCCCACTTATCCCCCATGTTAAAGAATGAACACTTTGAATGAACAGATACTTTTAACGATACATATTTCATTAATTAAATTGAATTCTCTTAAATTGTATGTAGGATTTCACTTTTGAAGAAAAAAAAATATTCCTCTCCAAAAGTCATTAGTTTCAAAACAAATTTTTTGTCAATCAATGTAAATTGCTCAGTGCCCTTTTTAATCTACAAAGATCCGGAATGTGTGGTTTTTAAGTTTAAACTACCAATGCTTCAGGACATTGTCATGAATATTTATACTGTTACAAAAGGGTTACAGGTTCTACAAAGCTGCAGTTTTTTTAGGGTTTCAAATGTTCCCTAAAATTTCAAAATGAATTTTTCATTTTTTTGAAAAAAAATTTAAATACTTGTTTTTCACCTCTTTTGCCTCAAAATGGCAAAATAAAAAACTTTAATTTTAACAGGAACAGGTAATAGTTATTCTTACAATTTATAACACCCAAAATGTAAAATCAACTACTTTTTCAGCATATTTTCATTTTACCCATTTTGACGGTCATGAGATGAAAATGGATCACTTTGTCATCACATGCCTTTTTTGCATTAGTTGATGAAAGTAAGAATTTAACATGGTATATCCAAGTATTAACACTATATTTCATTGCCATAACTAAAAAGAAAAAGAACAGTTATTGCACAATTTACTTAATTGCAGTATTTGAAGTTCCAGGTATTTTTCTAATAACTCTTATAAAAGGTCAATATGAATTGAAGGAGAATGAAGTTGTCAAAGGTGAATAAATGTCCAATACTTCGAAAGCAGACCTGAAAATTCATTTTATTTAGTTGCAGAGTGACTGGTAAACACTTTTAGCTTAGTGTTTGTCACAACATTTTAAGGTGTACATAACTAAAATCAAATTTACATCTTAGAAAAATTCACTAAAGTGCTGTTTTTAAATTTGCTAAGTCAAAAGACAAAATATGAAAAATGAATGTTTTTTTTTGTTTTGACACATAAAAATAATTTAAAAATTTTAAACAATGAATAATACATCAGAACAATACTAGAAAAAAAAATGACTTTATTAAATGTCGTTATAATTAGCTAAACTGTACAAATAATTTTCCTCATCTGAGTATAATATCAAAAATTACAACCAATATTTTGAAACAATCACAAATATGACTTCAATAGTTTCACTCATACACTGTACATATAAACGGTATATCATTTTTTCATGCATAATACTGTTTATATGCTACCATCGTTCCAGCAGCTACAGCAAGAAGTCCACCAGTGATAAACCAGTTCTTCATCTAATCAAAGATAGAAATTATAAATTTAAATGCCAAAAAATATAAAACAGTCAAGTATTTAATGATTCAGTGATGATATCCTGAATGAATCATTCTTCCTTTTGAATTCCAATGCTGTCTGAAATATTAAAATTCCAGAATTTGGACTTATTTGTGACTCAAGAGTCTAAAAAAGGAATTGTAGTTAGTTTAATGTTCTTATTTTGGCGAAAGGCAGAATGAAAGATTTTTACCGGTAACAATGAAATAAGGCTGAATTTTTTCTCTTGTTAGACTAAAAAACCTAAGAGATAAAATATTTTCAGAACTATGAGACTCCACCTCCTGCTCGTTAATGCTCACAGATTCCTTAAGATTGGTTTGCAAATATTTAAATTATCTGCTGGAAGAATCGGCTTATAATATAAGTTAAGATTAGAAAAAAAAGGGCAAATTATGCTCCCTTTCTGATAGTAGTAATAGCAGTAGAGAGTAGAATTTAATTAAAGAGCTCATTATAATTGGAACAATATGAAAACCTTGATGCCACCTGAAAAATACGCATAGCAAAACTAAAATCAAGTATTTAGCACTGAAAATGTTAAAATCAATGCAACATCAATAGGCGCAGATAAAGAAGTTAAAATTGTGAAATATTGTTTGAATGCAGGTTACAAATTGAATTTTTCTGAAGCTAAGGTCATTTGCAAACTTTCCACTGTCTGCGTGCTGGATTTTTTTGGAAACTTTTTATATACAGAAAACTCTCAGTATATACATTGCATAATGAGTCTTTTGCAATCCCTCACATTTCTTTGATTCTGCCAAACAAGTTCGATTTTGCATTTTCAAATACCTCAATAACCAATCGGTGCTCAGCAAATGCAGCAGCCGTCCCTAAAGTATTTAAACAGCACTCTTCAATGTTTTCTATCCTTCAGTTGGGCACTGATGAAGGAGGTGACTGCTCTCAAAACCAGTCTGCCTATTATTTTTATTTGCATCTATTGATGTTACATTAACATAATAATTTTTTTTTGTAAGAGCTTTGAAGAGCACCCCTCAGTTGGAGTCTAAACTAACTTGTACCCAATTTCCCAGATATTGGTGCTAAGAGGCTCCGAAGCATAGCAAATTGACTTGTTTTGTATGTTAGAATTTGGTAATTTTCAAAATTGTGGTCTTCCAGTAATATTTTGCTTTTTAGCTCCATGCTTGAAGGATAAGAGTGGTCAGAGAGCAAAAAGGAGGAAATCTAAAATTTTTTTGTAAAATCAAGCAGAAAAGGGATGATATCCGGAAACTGCATCAAAAAAGCCCCTGGAAGCCATGATATTCAAAAATGAAACAAAGAATGGCTAATTTAGCAGTTTCAAAGATAATTCGAATTTTTTCTGTATTAATATGTTTTTAATAATTGGGTAGCAATTAATACATGACACATTTTATTTTTAAAGCATAGTATTTGTAAAACAAAATTAGGAAAATGGGGATAACTGTTGTGCGTGTGTTAGAAAACTAGTTGTACATTAAAGCATTCTGTGATAAATTTTTTAGCATACATTTTTGGAGCAGGAGGCAAATTGAAGGAAAAGAAACTAAATCTCTTTTCGTCAAGATATTTAACTATGGCTTTGCTATTATTGCTTTTCTTTTGCTACTAATATCTTATTTTATACAAATTTGGGACATTGCACCATTTCTTGCAAAATTTGTTTAGTTTTACATAAATTTACATTTTGAAAGAGAGGCAGCAATTTCGGACCCGAGTCCTCAACTAAAGGGTTGATCTAGCCAGAGTTTAATCATGGTTAAATCACTTAATATTGTCAATTTTTCTTATTTTTTTAGAGAAAAGTATTTTTTTTAATAAAAAAACATTTGAATTTATGGTGTTGAAAATGAGAACGTAAATTTTAGAATTAAGTACATTTGTAAAGTAAAAATTTAACTTAGGTCTCCTTACATAATAGAACATATTTTTTATAGCACAAACTGAAAATAAATATATAAATGATTAATTATCTTTTTTCTTCACAATGGAACTCAAAATTTGGTTTAAAAAACTTCATAATACTATTTCAGGATCAAAAGCACAACTTGCAGTTGCCTTATTTAATCATGAAATCCCAAGAATTTTAACAGGCTGCAAAGGCTCAACCATTTGAGGTTCACCATAAATATTTTGTACGCTTACTTAAATATATATATAAAAAAAAGTAACTGCGCTAAGTTTCATTAAAATTCAAGGCTGCCGGAGTCGAACCAATTTTTTTCTACTGACTTTTGCATTTTTTCTAAAATAATTTGAAGCAATAAAACTAATACATGAAATACACCGCCAGCTCAGTCATTTCCAGCCGAGGACTGCAGTTTCGTGCTTATTAGCACTCATCAGCCTGGCATAGGAAAGTGACTGAGCTGGAGATGGAAAAACCTCTTAAGGAAGCCGAGAGTGCCAAACAAACTAGTTGCTAATATAGAATTAGCTCAGACCAGACGAGTGACCGAAACAATGGTTCGGTTCGACTCGAACATTGAAGGCAAGGCATGGTATGGTATATTCAGTAAGTTACCGCCCATTAGCCAGGGATTTCATGTATTTCTGCCTTAGCCCTGGCTAATGGGCGGTAACTTACTGAATATACCATACCATGCCTTGCCTTCAATGTTCGAGTCGAACCGAACCATTGTTTCGGTCACTCGTCTGGTCTGAGCTAATTCTATATTAGCAACTACTTTGTTCGGCACTCTTGGCTTTCTTAAGAGGTTTTTCCATCTCCAGCTCAGTCACTTTCCTATGCTGGGCTGAAGAGTGCTAATAAGCACGAAACTGCAGTCCCCGGCTGGAAATGACTGAGCTGGAGGTGTATTTCATGTATTTCTGTCTTAACCCTGGCCATAGGGCGATAACTTAGAATATACAATAAAACTAATGTTGAAATAATGAATAAAATAAGCAAATTTTAGGTAGCATATGGTAAAATACACCCAATCATAAAAATAATTGAAATATTTGGAGGAAGTAAAATGATTGAAATCTCAAGCAAGGCATGTAATTTTCAGTGAAGCATGTGTTTCACGACAAACTCATTTGGAAAATGAATACAAAAATTGTGAATGGTTGCTCACAAACACTGTTGAAATTGCAACCAATAAATAGCAATGTGTGTTTTTAACCACAACTGTTTTGCTTTTCTGATATTTGTGCAAGAGATACAAATCAAAACCAGGAAATTTTCAAGAATGGGACTGAACAGTACACAGCATTTGATTAAATCGAGCCGAGCAAGAAGCTGCCAAAAAAAGCAGAATTTGACATAGACATGAGCACAAAGATGCATTGACATCCAAACTAAAAATCATTCATTTTATGAAGCTGGCAATGAGGATTCAGTGCAAGTAAAACATATATGAGTCATTCACATCAAGTGGTCTCTGCTCAACCTCCCGGATTTGGCTGAAATTTTTTACAGGTGTCAAGAGCGCCCATATGCAAAATTATAAGGGGGGGGGGGGGGCTCAGACATTTTCCCCATGGTTTAGCAGGATATTTTCCACATGGAAACTGATTTCAGTGCAGATTAGAGTTATTTCAATTTGACATTTTTAATAACTTATTCATTAATAGCTGGAGAAAAAATGTTTTTACATTTTACAAAGAAAAAAGCACTAAAAGCAAGGAAGTTCTAAATTCTAAGGGGGGGGGGAGGGCTTGAGCCCTCCCTCTTGCCTCCTCATATGGGCGCCCTTGAGAGGTATAGAGATGCCTTTGAAACTAAGCTATGCAAGTTTTCAGCTCCCGAGATCGAAATCCTGAGGATCTAAGATCTCCCAAAGTAACAAATTGTGATCTTTAGGCTATGATTGCAGAAAATTTTATCACACTGGAAGCCTGAAATTTTGGGAGCTCAAAGCATGTTAGGCCGTTAATAAAGTCAAGTATTTTTGTTAACTTGAGCTCGTTGAATTTCGTGTAGCATGCATGAAAATTCATGAAAAAGTGCGATGGAGAAAATTTGTCCTGGATTTTAGGTTGGCATAAAATCTAAACAAAAAAAAATTCAAAAGATCCTACTTCTGATTCTACTATAAATATACTTATTTTTAACGGGTTACAGATACAAAGCTTAAACATCTATTTTCTAATTGAGGTTGCCATTGAAAATGGCTATCAAAACCATTCAAGTGAAAAATAGCCTATTTTCAAAGCGCTGTACTTCAAGTTCGTCACCTCTCATTTTCTTTTGTTAAGACCATTAGAAAGAACATGTTTTTCTCTATCAAAATAAGTTTTTTCTTTAATGGTGTTTTTCCACAAAAGGATCAAAAAATGAGCTTGAAATTATTTCTGTCAAAACAAATTGCTATGGAAGCTCAGGTTTCGGAAAATTTTATGACACTGGAAGCCTGAAATTTTAGGAGCTTAAAGTACTTTTGATTGTCAATACGATATAGTATTTTTGTGAGTTTGAGTTCATTAACTTTTGTGTAGCACACAAGCAAAGTCTTGACAAAATGCAGTGGAGAATTTTTTTCCTGGATATTAGAATGTCAGAAATTCTGCAAGAAAATGATTAAAAAACTCATACTTAGTAATCATGTTGTCAATATACATGTTTTTAATGGGTTAAACTTACAAAGCAATATTGATTCTGTAAAATATAGTCATCCAAAGTGGCTATCAAAATCGCTCAAGTGAAAAATAGCTAATTTTCAATGCAATGTAGCTCAAGTCTGTTACCTTGCATCTTCATTTTGTTGATTCCAAAAAAAGAAAAAAAAAAAAAACCATATTTTTTCATATAAAAATAGCTTTTCTTTCAGATAAACATGAAAAAATGAGCTTGAAATATTTTTTGTCGTTTACGATCTTGTTTAACAATGAATAAAGAATGGTGATTGCCATGGAAACCGTTTATAGTGATTTTGCAACTGTTATTATTCGGAAATAGTTTATTTTTCTTTTAAAAAGTTTGGCTGCAAATTAAATAAGATAGAAACAGAAAAAACACACAGAAAATCACTTGAAAATAACAAAACAAAAACAAAAAACTGTTCTTTCTAGTGGCACTAACAAAATCAAGATGCAAGTTAACAAACTTGAGATACAGCACATTGGAAAATAGGCTAGTTTTCACTAGAGCGATTTTGGTAGCCACTTTGGATGACAATATATTTTGAAAAATCAATTTACACTCTGCAACTTTTACCCCTTAAAAACATGTATATTGACAATAGAATGATAAAGTACGAGCTTTATGACATTTTAAAATCCAGGAAAAATATCTCTACTGCATTTTGTCAAGACTTTGCTTGCGTACTACACAAAAGTTAATGAACTCAAACTCACAAAAATACAAAAATGTATTAAGAACTAAAAGTACTTGAAGCTCCAAAAATTTCAGGTTTCCAGTGTGATTAAATTTTCTACAACCTGAGCTTAAACTTAGTAATTTGTTACAACCGACAGAATCCCAAGTTCATTTTTTTTATCCTTAAATGAAAGAACACCATCGGGTAGTTCTCAAAAGGTGGGAGCAAAAAAGTTAATTCTGAGCAATTTTTAAAATTTTCAAATTTGACGTCAATTTGTTTTTATTGCATAGTAGAAATTAGAACATCATACATAAAAATAAAAAGACAGCAGTAGCCCGGTCAATTTAGACATAAAAACAGTGATCAAATAACAAAAATTCCGGGAAAGCTAAATTTTTGTATAGACCTTGGGTTTAGCATTACAAATAAAGTGCCAAAAGTCCCCGTCGATCCCATGTGCGCTAAAAAAGTTATTTGGAGTCAAAGGTCAAAATTTTAGGTTTTTTTATTTTTCTCAAAAATGGTAAGTTTTATCGAAAAGTACATCAGACCAAAGTTGTAGATCTTGAAATTCTCTATAAAAATTGTCCTCATGATTTTTCTCCAAGACCAAACCATTTCCCAGATATTGCGTACGGTAAAAAGGCAGCCAGTCATTTACAGAATCCCCTCTACTCGCATGGCCTTGAATAACATCTGGCTATTTTAGTTCGTGTGGCGTCGTTCACATACCCAGGGATGCCCAATCCACTAAGGGCATGGGAGCACCCCTCAATTTTGCGGAGCCCCCCTTCAAAAGCAACAGCCCCCCCTCCAAAAACTGAGAAAAATACCCCTCAAAACAGCCCCCCTTTAAATGTTTTTTGAGCTCTCAAACGGTAACCACATTTCATACAATAAAACATAGTTTGGCTGGTGAGTTGCATTATTATCTAGATTCCTGACAATGTTTGGCCTTAGTGATACATAGTGGGTAAGATTTCTGGATTGTAATATGACTCTAAGTAATCTATCTCTCTTGGTTAGACAACAAACCGTGGTTGACGCTTCTTCATCTAATTTTGCGCATCATCTCACTGCTTTAGTATAATGTGAGGTATTGGAAATCATATAATTCAGTAGTTATGCCCTCAAGCACCATTTCTTTTAAAGTTTTATATGATATTCCTTTTTTAAGATGATCCGAGTTTTCTCACTTCTGCTTATCAAAGAACTCAAGTTGAAATCAGGGATTGTAAATTTTCGCTGTACAATCGAATTCTTCAAACTTGCCACCGTACTATGTTTCGATCATCAGCTCTCGTTCTGCAAATTGGTTACTTTAAGAATCTAAAAAATATAACACTAGGCATTGTGGATGACCATCATCAGAGAACTTGTTTTGAGACGGATTACGACGACCAGTTCGAAGATGGACAATGAACATTTATAATTCCAGATTTCAATTTTGAAGCTGAGGGCCTACTATGGAGCTCATCGATAAGCAGAACCGGTAAAACTCGGCAGCTCCCTCAGTCAAAAAGGGGATTTCCGATAAAACTTTGAAAGAAATTGCTTGATGGTGTACCTACTGAGTAGTATGGTTTTCAAAACCTCAAATGTCATACTAAAGCAGTGAGACAATAGGAAAAATAAGAGAAAGAAGTGTCAGGTACAGTTTGTTGTCTAAACCAAAGGGATGGATTTATTAGAGTCCAATTAGAATCTAGAAATATTAAGCCACAATACCATCAAGCCACAATTTCAATCAAGAATGAAAATTATGAGAAGTATTATAGTTCAACTCGCACGCCAAACTTTTGTTTTATGTGATTACAGTTAGAGGGCTCAAAACCCATTAAAATTTCCTAACATCTTTTGTTTCAAAGGGTGATTTATGTGGGCTGTTTGCAAGCTATTTTTTTTTTAAATTTTATAGCTAACCTTTGTTCTCTATATTAGGTAAATTTGACATTTTGAGCCAAAGTTATGGGTTAAGAGGAGAATTAACATTTTTTTTTAACTAGATAAGAAATGCTTTTACTACTTATTTTTTCCTTATCTATGTAAGAATTAATTAATATGAAAGCAAACTTTTACAAATCATAACTTCTAATATTTTTTCTCTTAGTACGGAGCAACACAATGTTATTCAATTCTGACACTATATTGGTCAAATTCAAGATTCAACATATGTGTGGAACTTTAAAATACAGTTTATTATTAAAATGATCTTATGCAATGTGTAATCCACACAAAAAGTCTGCTCTTAAGACTGATAAAGTCAAATTTATCCAATTTTGATATTTGATGAAATTATTGTAACTTTTTCCAGTTTTTAAGTATTTATGGTCAACTTCAAGGCGCGAGCGACACCTCAAGATATTTTTGCGGTCAAAATCCTTTTGCATAACCAAATATCTCTACAAAAGGCAACTTTTCCGGGCTATTACTTAGCATTTTTCAGATTTTGATTTTCTTCAATCCACCCTAATGAACATATCCAGTACTTCAAAAGTAAGTCCACCTCGTACTAGAGGGGGATTAAGTGAATCTGAATCCAGCTTCTGTTGTAAAAAACACTGCTTATTTTGTGGCGAGAAAGCGGATGTAGAGGCTGAGAAGAACAAAACGCAGAATTATCGCAGAAAAATTCATAAATTTTCAACACTTGCGTTCAAAGAATCCCTTTTACAATTAGCTAAAGATCGTTCTGAGGTGTGTCAAAAGTTGCCCTTGCACGTTTTAATTTTGAGTATGATTTAGTCAATGCTTTATGCATTTTTCTGCGATAATTCTGCGCTTTCTTCTACTCAGCCTCCTTATCCACTTCACAGCCACAAAATAAGCAGTGTTTTTGAAAACAAAAGCTGGATTCAAATTCACTTAATCGCGCTACAGTACGAGGAGGACTTACTTTTAAAGTACTGGCAAGTTCATCCTCACATTGCTGCAGAGATTGAACTTTTCCGGGTGTATGATTTTCTGAAATCCGCGCGACTTGTAACGAACTTTTGACTTCTTAAATAATCAGCATTCTTATAACTTCTCCCGACACTTGCATCAAATAAAGTTCGCATTCCACGACTGCCCAGCACAACAGTTTCACCTTCAGTCCAAAGTTTATTGCAAATAAAGCAAAATTGTGACATTTTTCTTAAATATGGATCAGCACAAACAACAGTAGATGCTTGTAATAAATACGTTTATTCACTCGAACTGCACGTTTAACTAAAAAAGAAGCAGGTACGTCAGGGGTGCCCACCTAGGAGGGGTCATGGCCCAGATTGCAACATCGAAATTTTTAGGGAGATTGTTTTGAGGGGTATTTTTTCATTTGGGGGGAGGCTTGCTTTTGGGGGGGATCTCTGCGATGATGAGGGGCGTGCACCTTTGCCCTTAGTGGGTTGGGCACCCCTGGGTATGTGAACGAATTCACACGGACTAGAATAGCCAGATGTTATTCAAGGACATGCGAGTAGAGGGGATTCTGTAAATGACTGGCTGTCTTTTGAGGGTAGGCAATATCTGGGAAATGGTTTGGTCTTGGAGAAAAAATCGTGAGGACCATTTTTACAGAGAATTTTGAGATCTACAACTTTGGTCTGAGGTACTTTTCGATAAAACTTACCGTTTTTGAGAAAAATCCAAAAAACCTAAAATTCTGACCTTTGACCCCAAATAACCTTTTTAGTTCACATGGGATCGACGGGGACTTTCGGCACTTTATTTGTAATGCTAAACCCAAGGTCCCAACAGAAATTTAGTTTTCCAGGAATTTTTGTTATTTCCATTGTCTAAAATGACCGGACTACAGGTACTTATAAAACTTATTAAATAGCTAATTTAATGATCGGTCTGTAGGTAACAGATTTTGGGTATTATCATAATGTAAGTTTCACAATTTTCAAACTTTTCCAATGAAAATTTTATCCATTTTTAAATTCTGCAATTAAAAATAAGGAGGATTAATGTAGTACTTGAATGACTTTATATACTGGTCTTTAGATAATAAAATTTTGCTATGTTTTTTAAAAAAACCAACAAACCATCCATTTTGCCAGTGCAGGTAAAAAAGTCTCCAAAACTGACGCGATTGGCGAAAACAGGAATTACCCGCTAGTAACCCTTTGCTTATCATACGCTGTGAGTTGTCGCCAATCGAGGTTTGCTTGGCCATTTTTGTGCAAAGAGAGAAATATCTAGACATCAGAACATTGAAGAATTATTTATTTAATAATTGCTGTTTAGATATCGATTTGTTGTCGTAATTTGAAAACATTTTATCCAAAATATCAGCAAAATAACAGATAATCATGCTGAAAATGTTGCAGAGTTATGAGCTGCCGCAGTTTTGTTTACTTAAATGTGTTCGTTATGATCGGAAACTTGTGTTTCTACTGTTATTTATGTAATGTTCAATGCATTACACATTAATTATGCAAAATACCAATGGGTTAACGAAATTAACACTATAATAACCTTTTTTATTAAGGTTATAAGACAGTAGATCATTTATTATAATGAATAAATGGACAGAATTATTTGCGTCTAGATCATAACGCAATTTGGACATCTCACATGCATGTTTATGAAAAATGATTTTGCTTCAAAGATACTGCACAAGCATATTGAAAACACTTCAAAAAAATAAATAAATAAATAAAAATTGATTCTGAGGATCGAAAAATACCTTTCAAAGATATAAACCACTTTTTAGTTCTCAAATAATAGCATTGTCCAAATCGTAACTTTTGGACATGCATAAATTTCCCACTTACTTTTTTTCTAAAATCATTGACAAAATAAATAATCTGTCTTTACTTTTGTAATTTGTGGAAAATATTATCAAAAAATTATTCAGTTTGAGATTCATACCCTTAATTTTTTTTGAAACACTATGGAAATAATTCAAAAAAAATTTTCTTTGATGATACATTAGCTCAGTTGAATGTCCAAAATTGTGCCTCTTAGCAAAGAAAACATTTTTTAAGGGTATCACTAGAGCATTTTTTCCATAATTTATGTCAATTCTTGTTTCTATAGAGTATTATAATTTTACTCAAAAATATTTGAGTGAATTAAAATAAAAATTACTTGGTGTTAAAGCTTCCAAGTTTAGTTCTGTGTTTGCTCCCACCTTTCGAGAACTGTCATATCAAAGAAAAACTTATTTTGGTAGGAAAAAATCTGATCTGAAAAGATCTGAAACGAATAGAAGATGAGAGGGAACAAACTTGAGATACAGCGCTTTGACATTCTATCTATTTTTCAATTGAACGGTTTTGATAGCCACTTTGAGAGACTATATTTCTTTGAAAATATATTTTTAAGCTCTGCAACTGTTATCCATTAAAAACAAGTATTTTTACAACAGAGTCACAAAGCACAAGCCTTTGAATAATATTTCTTAAGATTTTACGACATTCTAAAAAATACAGGAAAAAATTTCCCCGCAGCGCTTTTTCACAAGTTTACACGCATGCTACACAAAAACTAACTAGCTCAAATTCACAAAAATACTTGAGTGAATTAATGGCCAAACATACTTTAAGCTCCCAAAATTTCAGGCTTCCGGTGTGATAAAATTTTCTGCAATATTTTGTCACAAAAAGCTGATCTGCCATTTTGGATCATATTTTTGGGAGAGCCTAGATCCTCAGGATTTTGATCTTGAAAGCTGAAAATTTGCATTGGTTAGTTTCAAAGATATCTCTACACCTCTATAAAATTTCATCTAAATCGGAGAGGGTCGAGCTGGGACAATTGAAAAATTAGGTCAGTTGACATGGAATTTCTCATATATTCGTTCTGTGGAGTAAAAATATTTGAAACATTTAAAAATGCATTTTTCTTACACTTAGCTTAATCGAGTTGGTATCAACTGTATCGCAAAAGCTATTGCACTGGCCCTTTTGAAGTTGCACATTTTTCTTTACATTAATGGTGATATAATTATGCAAAGTTTATTAATTATAATCATTATTTTCTTTATTTTAACGCATTTTAAAAGAGGAATGATTTTTAATCTTTTTGGTGAAGAATCAATAATAAAACATTTTCAGAAACTCATTAGTAAAATCACTTTGATTTTTTCATTTCAGATGATCCAGTGATGAGTTATGAAGGCATTATTGAGGCATAAAAGCAGAAAGTTGCTGTCAATGGCTCAGTTCTTTTTGAAATTCAGTGAAAACTTAACAAAATATTCTTCACATGTTACTTCATTGAGTAGTAATTGTAGACATATATAAATAAATATGTATTAACTGTATCATCAAAAATATGCTTTTTATATGTCAAGAGAATTGACCTTACTCCGCCCTTCAATGCTTAGCACTTACTTGTGAAAGAGGGTTCATCTTTTTTGGTTCACTTCTTGGAAACATTCTTTGGTACATGGCTTTTTGTTTCATCTCTTCTTTTTTGTGTTGATTTTTTAACTTTGTCAATTCAACTTGAATTATCTAAATGTAAAAAATAAAAATAAATGATAGTGTTTAGAAATGAAAATAAATCAAACTTTTTTTTAACACTTATTTTACTAAATATACAATAGTTAATTGTACTAAAATAGGAAACTTAAGACAAATGTATCCCTTTTTTTTTTTTTTTTTTTGTAGCATTGTCAATTTCCTCTCCCTTTATTTTTCATTCAACGTTTTAACAATCACAGGGATCAAAGTGACCAACTGACAAAATATAAGCCATTTTTTGAAAAAAATATAGAACACATTTTGAAAAAAATATAGGATTTATAGAACACCAAAAAAAAAAAAGATTAAATTTTGCACCCTCTAATATTTTTTTCTTTTATGTCAAAGCAACTAAAAATATTCATTTGATTTTAACAACGACAACCCGTGCCGACTTGCGTCTGAAATTGTGAACCAGCACTTACGTACTAGGCTGAATCAAGAAAATTTTTTTGGGAAATTAAAATATCATGTTGATAACACGTTGCCTCTATAGCCCCGTAAGTACCACAAAAACATTTATCAAAATCAAAAAATATTAAGGTAAACAACAGGAGGCCTTTTTTCAAAAAATGATTTTTTCTATTCATTTTTTTTTTAAAAATATATACAAAAATTTATAAAAATCAATTTCAAAAATTATTAGCAAACACATTTTCAAATCAACATTTGCAAGTGAGTAATAAAAAAATAATGTATTTAAAATGAAAAATTAACTGAAACATGAGAAAACCCATATTTTGAGTACTATGTGGGAGATTGAAATACTGCATGATAGCAAAATCTCCTACTTAATGCTAATAATCTACTTTATAGTTTATATTTTTCAGCTTTATAATTTCTCAATATTTACCTTATGATTTTTAAAAAATATATATAAAAATAGTTTTCTAAAGAAAATTATAAATTTTAGGCCAAGTGCAGGATACTTTAATGTTTTTTAACTTGAATAAATGTTTTTGTGGTACATTTGGGGCTATCAGGGCAACGTTTTATCAACATGAAATTTCAAATCTTCTATTGGATCTAACTCAACTATATTTTAAACAGTTTTCCCTTTAAGAACTTCTTTTTTGATGAAGCATGGCATAATTTTCGATGAAAGGTCACATAACTTGTATGCATAAGGTGTAGAATTCCTCTGGAGTACCAAAAATATAAGATTTTTTTCGGAAATATAGGATTTATAGGACATATAGGATGGTTTTTGAACTTTTTTGAAAAATATAGGATTTATAGGAAATATAGGACGACTTTGGTCCCTGCAATCACGAAATTTGTGTTCAAATGAGTTTTCATGCAAGAAAAGAAAAGTTATGTTCATCCAATTCATCCAAATCAAATCTCCTAAATATATTAGCTTTTCTTATTTCATTTCATATTTTTCAATTTTAAAATTAATTTATTTTTCTTTCTTTCTTTCTTTTTTTTTTTTTTTTTAATAGGTGCATCAAAACACCCAACATCTGAGTTGAAGATGGGCTTATTTAGAATCACTGCATATTGTCTTTGAAATGCTTTTTAAAGACATACATTGTAAAACTGTATCCTGATTTCAGAACATAAGTATAAATAGTTTCCCATACACAGCTTAGAAAACATAAAATCATTCTTTCCCAAGTCTGATATTTCTTCCATGCCCTTTGAATGTTTAGATACACTATTCTGACGTGTAAAGGTTACTGGTATTGAAGTCGTTCATGAAAGTCAGTTGTATGTACTGCACTCTTATGGCATGTGATCACTGGTTGTATGGTTTCTTGAAAGGACAGATATTTTGTGGCATTTTTGCAACTGAAATAAAAATTATCCCTAGCACTACCAGCCACTACTACTGATTCTGAAATGCTGTGAAAATCCTTGACATGGGTGCAAGTATGGTGATGTGTTCAAGACGGAAAATATTTTCAGCCCCCCCCCTCCCCCGCCCGCATGCGGGCTTAAGGAAAAATTTGTGTATAAATGTTGTAGATTTTAATAATGCCAGTTTTGGAATTTGTGTTTGATTTAAAATTTAATCCTTTAAATTGCAATATTTAAGCGTTTTGGCATCATAATTCCAAAAAACCTAATTTCCGGCAATAAGGGGGGGGGGGGTCTGGGGGCTCTCCTCCAGACATTTTTCCAAATTTGAGTCCAAAACATGCTATGGTAGGCCATTTTGATAAAGTTCCGGGAAAGGAGGGGTTCAGGGACTCTTATATCAATTATTTCAAACTGATAGTCCGAAAATCACAATATTGGGCAACCTTCAAAAAATATTAGGGAAAGAGGGGGGGGGGGAGGCGCTCTGGGCTCTCCCCGAAATTGTAGCTTTAAAAACGAAATTGTACTTCCTCTTTCATAACGTTTGTACTCCCTTTGTTCAAAAAACGCAATTTTAGACGATGTTGGATAATGTTAGGGGTAAAAGCATTCGCAGCTCCCCACCATTAGTTTTTTATCGATCGTAAACATTTTTATTGTAGCAATAAAATCGCTTAGGACATAAGATTTTCACTTTTGCAACATAAATCAGTTCTGATCGGAAAGTCTACCCAAGGTAGCGCCAACAAAGCACAAAAGAAGGAATGGTGTGGGAAGGGTATGGGCGACTAATGATAATGAACTGGCACCATTCCCCCCACAGTCTTCATTTGAAAAAGAATTCTTTTATAAGATAGCAGATGGTGAAAATAGCAATAAAAAAAAGCTTCAGTGAAGTAGATATATTTTTTGAACAAGGTACCCTTTCCAATATTCATTAATTAAAAAAAAAGTAATACGGGAACTGAATCCTAACCCCAGGCAGGTTCCCCGAATCGCATCCCTCTTAAGGCACTCAAATATAGCCTAAAGTGGCGCTTTAAATATTTCAGCATCAAAATATTTTCGCTCTGAGTTCACTACAAATGTCCTAAATTTCAATTTTTAAGGCTTCAGTTCCTTTTTTTTTTTTGTAGGAATAGTACTCCCTTTACCTATAAACATGACTTATGACCGCCTAAAAAGTTTTAATACTTTGATTTCGGAAACTTTTTGAAAGATTCTTCCAACACCCTTCCCCTTAAGTCATCCAAACATAGCCCAAAACAAAACTCTAAAAATTTCAGAAATGGAAATATTTCGGGCTGGGGTGCGGAATAACACCCCCCCCCCCCTTCCATTGTGTTTACTAAACGCAGTGTAAGTTTTTGTTTAAGATTTATTTTTCTATTGAGAAAGCAACTCCCCTCCACACATCGCCATAGACAACCCACAGTTTTAAGATCTCAATTTCGAAAATGTTTCGAGAAAGGCCCCTGAATTCCCGAACTCTTAACTCACTCAAAAATAGCCAAAATAACATTTCAATACTTCAGCACGGAGAAATTTTCGGGTAAAGAGACCCCCCCCCCCCCGAACTCCTTCCTCTAAGTTCACAAAATTTGACTTCAATTTGCGGTTTCCACTTTTCATCACCGAAGATTTAAGAATTTAAATTATAAATTTATTGAGATAAAGGCTTCCGATTCCCTCTTCTTCAGTCTTCTTAAGATTACCTAAAGCTGAGTTTCGAATACTTCAGCTTTGAATATTTTTTGGGGAAGAGGAACCCCGAACCCAAAGACGGTCTAAAGTTGCGCTTTTAAGACTCCAGTTTCGGAATTTCGCCCAAAGAGAGCCCCCTCCCTCCCTCTTGACATTGCCAAAGACAGCCTAAAAGTTCTAAGACTTCAATTACAAATACTTTTCGGGAGAGGGTCCCAAATGCCCTTTCACTTAAGTCATTTAAGTATAGCCTCAAATAGTTTTAATACATCAGCTACAAAACATTTTCACGTTAGAACACCAAAACCTTATATCATAAATTCACCAAAGATTGCCTAAATTAGTGTTTTTAAGACTCCAGTTTGATTTTTTTTTTAAACTTCCCCCTCCCCACTTTTACATCATTAAAGAGAGCCTAAAACTTTTTGACTTTTAAATTTTTAAGAGTTTTGCAGAGGAGAAATATCGAACCACTCCGAGCTTCAAAAACGGTTTTCAATTCATTTTTGATATTTTATGCTGGAGTCCTTGAGTAGCCCCCCCCCCCCACTCCTCTCAGATTATCCAAAATATAAACGTTTTAAGACCTCAGTATCGTGGGTCAATTTGCGGACTTACCCTCTTTGCAAGAGCAGCGTTTTTTTCACAAACTCGTGCTGCCTTTATTTTTCTCCTTTCCTTTCTCTCCCCCTCCCCATATTTCTATTCTAGCGAGTATTAGATTCAATGACATTGGAATTTAGTGATTCCTCAAGTCTTTGTCAAAAATGCAGGAACGGTTGCCCATCGGTGCTTCCAACCAGCTTGAAATTTTTCCTCGATTATTTCCAAAATTCCCAATTTCATTAAAGTATAAAAAATCCCTGAGTTTCCGTTTTACCTGGTATGCGGATGCCCTTTGCCGTGGCGAAAACATTTCATCTAGTCAGCAATCACTCTCATTCGGTGGTTCAGATTCAACTCTTAAGACATTTTAAGAGCGTACATAGCTTTCATAAATGCGTGTAAAGTTTGCAAAAAAAAAAAAAAAAACACGCGCAAATGAAAAAAAAAAAAAAAAAAAACGAAAAGATGATCGAAAATAGCATAAGAAAAGGCTAAGTTTTCAATTAGAGTCGATTATTTCGAAAAATCGGGAAGAATAGCGAGCAACTCCTTGATCTGCAATGCAGTGAGTTTGAAATAACAAAGCTATACCTAAAAAAAGTCACATGGCGCGAGTCGAAAAGCCACTCCTCCAAAAGTACGTTGCAAACGAAACAAGCCCATGGCGGAAAACCGAGAGAATGTCGATGTAAATTCGTGTTTATGAACGGTCCAGTAATATATTAAAGCACATTTTTCAAGCACTCAAATTTTCCTTTTTAAGTAAAAACTTAGAGAAAGTCAGCGAATTTATTTCCGTCCCGACCTCCGTCTCGGAAATTTTGTCCAAGACGGAAATCCGTCCTGAGACGGAAAGTCTTGCACCCATGATCCTTGAATGAAGAATTATGCAATAATTTTTACACATAGGTGATGAAGGTCAATGGAATATTGACACATACTACTTATTTTAATTTGTGGATTATGTTTGTTTTTAACCCCACTTAGGCACTGTCATGCAACATTGTTTTTTTCAATTGATTAAATAAGTTTTCAGTGTTTTTTTTTTTAAATTTTATTAACATTTTATAAACTACTAAACAGCATAATACTTAGTTTCATTGCAATAAATATTTACAAGTTTCTTTAGATTTTTAGACTATAATTTAAAGAAACTGTTCACAGGTATGAGTCAGAATTATAAGTAATTTTTCTTCAACTTAATTTATAGTATTAACAGTTGCTCAAAATTACAATACTCTTATAGTTGAGAAAAACTACCTTGGAATCTGGTTCTAAAGCAGCAGCAGTTTTCAAACAACTAATGGCATCTTCTGTCTCACCTAACATTGACAAAATCTAGAATAATAAATCATTACATTACAATTGTACAATTAGAAAACACCAATATATTAAACACCAACCTAACTACAAATATAACCTACTTGTTTCTGTAATTGAAAACAACATCATTACCATTTTTGCTTAATATATTCCTAAAGAATATACAGAACAATAATTGTTTGGTTTTATCTATCAATAGTAAAAAAATAAGTATCATATTCATAGGAAGGCAGACATAAATAATTTTCAACGTTGAACCAACAACTATACATTCCAAGAGAAGGATCAACAAGAAGTGGAACATCATTTTTTTATAACAGTATGTTTATGAAAAATAGTGTGACATGCAACAAAGGAAGGGAAGAGGGTAAGGCAATGTGTAACTTTGTGACACATTGAAAAATGCTGAAAGAAGGTGTGACATCATTCATGGACAGCCCCAAAGCTAAGAAATAACGAGAGAAAATGTTCATTATTTAACAAATATCTCTGCAACATATTAACTACTTATTTACCAGTGTTAGCATCATTGAAATAAAAAAATAGTGTTTCAAAAGGTATTCAAAAAGTTATCACAAATTTGCAAACTTTTTTTTAATTTTAAATTTTAAAAATATTTTTAAAAAAGAAAAGAGTTGATGCACTATGAATAAACAATTTCTAAGAACAACATAATCCGCCCCTTTGTTGATGATTGTTAATGAGAATTCATGCTAAGTTGCTATTGTATGGTTTGTACACAAAATTGAAATATTTTTCAAAGTGTATTTAAGGACTTCTCAAGGATAAAATAATTTTCCAAGGAATCGTTAGGACTATTTGAAAGAGTGAACTTTTCTACAATAATAAATTAACAAGTGTTGATTTGGTTACAGTTCACATAAAAGTTTCAGCATTAAACAAATCCATTTACCCTACACTATTAAAGCTTCAAAATCAAACTTTAATAGATTCTAAGGATCAAATTAACTACCACTGACTTATAAGATTGAATAAGTAATATTTAAAAATTAAAGACTGATGCAGAATAAAAATTTGCAAAATTTCAGAAGACATCTCAAGTTCTACTGTGACTGAAGTTAGGAAACATATGATATTTTTGCAATGATTGTTTGCGTTATACAAGCCATGATTTTTAATGTACATATATATTTGGCATCTAATCTATTGTTAATAGTCGCATGCGATTCAAGAGTACCAGTATTTCAACCTGCATATTCGGCAATAACAGTGCTGATTGATGTGGCCAATTATTTAATAATTAAAATAAAATTAATAAAATAAGTGAATTGTTAAAACAAAAAATAAAATAAGCAAATTTAAGGTAGCAATGTTAAAATAGTCCCCAACTTTTAAAATATTTGTAAAATTATCAAGATGCAAAAGGATTTGGATTTCAAATACTGCATGCACACTTTTCGGCAAAGCATGAGCTCAATGTTAGCGAGTTTCAAAGACAAGATTTTTATTAAATGAGTCAATTTTCATTGAGAAAATTTAGTTGAGTGAAAGATTTAAACAAGTCGATTCTTTCAGTGGACTAAATTTGTCACTAGAGTTTTAAAAAAAATCCCCAAAACAATCTGATTTTTTGGGGGAAAAATTAAGATTTTTGTAGTATACAAAAAAAGAAAAAAAAAAAAAAAAAAGAGAAAAAAAAGAGGAAAAAAAAAAAAGAAAATCTCCTCAAAAATATTTTTACAACTGTTTTAAATGTACCTTTTTAAAATAAACCACTAGATTCAAAGATACACATTTTGATATTTTTCAAGGCTTAAAAGCACTTGAAAATTAAACTTTTTCAAGCAGTTTTCAAGGTGTTTTAAAAGCGTACAAATGATGTATTCACTCACAATTTACTAAGCAATGTAAATATTCAGATGCTAAAATAATTTTTAAACACAAACCAAATGAAATAAATTTAAAATTAACTTCTTCTCTGTTCTTTTATATAGTCATGTATCATGCAATTATTTTTAGAAACACTAAATTATTAAGGACGTCCCATTTTAAAAAAAATACATGAAAATGATAAAAGCACGAAGGAAAATTCATCAAATTTGATCTGGTCTCTTAATATACAGAAAACAACATTATTATTTATGTACAGTTGTTAAGTGTACAGAATATATTAATCTCTGCTTTAGCATTTCAAACACTTTTTTTTTTAACCAAATTATAAACATTAAAGAAAAGAAAAGAGAATGCTGTTGATAATTTGTATCAAGGTATCTACTTGGAAACAAAAAGGGTTTGTGACATTAATTCTATGCCTTGAACACAACATGTTTTCTAAATATAAATGCAAAACTTGAGGACATAGAACAGTTTTCCCACATAAGATAATGTGCATTATTATACTACTCAAAATATTTTTACATAAAGAAAAATTCATAAAATACATGAGCTTATTTCAATTTAAGGGGAGAAACCAGTTTAGGAGGCTAAAATTTTAGTGTTTTTCATGATTTTTTTTAAACAGGAAAGAAATAATCAAAATTTCTTTAAACTTAGAGAGTCTTAGATTCATCTTTTTTTGAAGTGCACTCAGTAATTTTTTGAAGTCATTTCTACCAGAATTAGTGGCATTAGAAGCTGCTGTCCATGGAAGGTCCCCCATCAGGATTTGTTGCTGGTAGGCATTTTTGAAGCCACAGATTTTGTATGCAATCATTACAATTTTTCTTTCTCATAAACAACATATTTTCTAAGAATATGAACCTGTCATCAAAAATGTTGAAAATTGCACATTTCTGAGGCGTTTAATTACAATGTTATGTTTTTCTATCTTTTTTTTTTTCACATGTCTTGCATTATTATTATTTTTTAATTCATAATATTATCAAAGAGTTAGGTTCATACAGAGTATAATTGACTAAAGAATATGCACATAAATTTTCAGAACGATTGGTCAATAACTCTTTGGGTTAGAATGCCCACCAGTTGAAAAAAAGTTGTTTTGAGAAAACATGTTGGGGAAAAAAAATGCTGTGAGCGTTTCTGAATCTCCACAGTCACTTAAAGTGCTCATAGCAATGGAACTAATTGGAATTTTTCCCTGAAATTTTGGCAAAATTTTCTTGAATAGTTTTACTAATGTTTTCTGACATAAAAAAGTGAATATTTTTACCCTTCTAAACTGAATAAAGAACTTAGCCCCATCCTTAGTGATATTTACATGCATTACTTTGAGGTCAAGTTGTTTCAGAAACTACAGTTTCAATTCTATGTTCGCTATGTTGATGACTGTTTTGTTCTTATGAACCACGGTCAACTAAGCATTGATGATACTTTATCCATTTTAAATTCCATTGATCCTCATATTCAATTCTCTTGTGAAAAAGAACAGAATAATTGCCTTCCATTTCTGGATGTTCTCGTTTCTCGAACTGAGTCCGGTTTTGAAACTACGGTTTATCGTAAACCTTTTGCTGTTTCCTTACCCCCACATAGATTATCGTCTCACCCTCCTAATCAAAAATATTCAGCTTTCAACACATATGTTTATCGTGCAATGAATATTTGTTCTTCACCTGAGCTTCTTAATGCGGAACTTAACTATATAAGAGCTGTGGCTGTTGATAGAGACTATCCGCCCACCTTAGTTGATTCCATTTATAAAAAACTTTGCAAAAAATCTCAAAATGTTGTTCTTAATAGAACTTTTAACACTAAGAATTTAGTTGCTCTGCCTTTCTTCACTGGTATCAGTTTTCAGGTTGCTAAGATTCTGAAGCGATTCCAATTCCAAGTGGTATTTTCTCCTATTAATAAACTTTCTTTCTCTTCTCTTAAAGATTCTATTCACCCTCTTAATTGCTGTGGGATCTATAAAATTGTTTGCAATTGCGGACTCGGATACATCGGACAGACCCGCCGTTCTTTGAAATTTCGGTTAAAAGAACATCAAAGCTATGTGAGAAAACAACAGCTGAATAAATCCAGTATTGCTCAACACTGTTGGGAATCGAATCACTCTTTTGATTTTAACTCTTATCAAATTATCCAAAAATGCCCCAATTCGTTGGATCTTGATTTTTGGGAATCTTTTCACATCCTGAGGAACCGTTCTAATTTAGTTAACGATCTTACTGCAATTCCCTATTTTTCTTCTGTGTGGACTCCTTTGTTAAAATTGGTTTAGATTTTCTATTATTTTTATGTAAACGTCGTACATTTCTTACTTTTATTTTTTCATTTTTTGCTTTCTTATTTCGTTTTGTGATTAACTAATTCCAATATGTTTATCCTTCACTCTGTTTTTTCTGCATTTCTCCATTTGATACATTGCTTCCATACATAGTTTTTCCCGCTGGTAAATTTATTGCTAATTTATTCAGAGTGGTTTCATTTTTGGACTTTTTGCATTGTTTATGGGTTTTCTTTTAAAATTTATTACTTAACGGTTTTTTCCTGATGGAATTATATAATAAATTTTGTCTCCATGTGTCATTTTATCTTTTTTGTTTTGTTTAATTTCTATTTTTTGATATTTATACTACCTCCTGTTCCACCGTGTTGCTTTTCTCGGATGACTTTTCATCCAAAAGCTCACACTTCTTTGCATTGAAAAAGGTGTTCCTTGTGACACCGAAACACGTGTCTGCAATCATTTGCAAGTTTTGTGCTTAATAACGTTGGATTACTGACATTTTAACCTTCTAAACTGGTTTCCCCCTTAATTTCCTACTAAGACAAACCCAATCTTTTTGTTTTGTATTAATTATTTTTTTGAACCAGTAACTGTTTTGTGACAAATCTAACTGTATAAGGTACAGTTTGAAAAACATAAAAAAAAAAAAAAAATTGTGAAGTTTTAACATTTAATTGAAAATATAAATTAATAAATTTAAACAAAAATATTAAAGCCACGTCTAAACATAAACTACTTAACTAATTTTGATTACCGACACATTCAAGGCTCATCCTATTTGAAAATCTATATCCTAACAGTCGATATAAATCAAAAATATGGTATTAATGGAAATGAAAAAACTGATACACAAGTTACATTAATAATAGAATTTTACAAAACCAACACTATAATACATTTTGTGCAAAACATAGCAAAGAAATGGCAACTTTGCTAATTGTTCCCTTCATGTTGAAAACTTTCTTGATTAAACGGAATTGTAGATATTTACAGAATTTCAAAGAATCTTTCTTCCTAACATTCAACTTAAGTAAAATACATTTCAAAATGACAAAGAAAGAAATAATTAAAAAGAATTAAAATTTTAAAGTTAAGCTGCTATTCTAATAAAGAATTTCTAAGTTTGTTCATTTAAAGTAGGAAAATTTCTTATGTCACACTAAGGAACACAAAAAATTGAAGAACAATGGAAATAACCACAATTAATAGAAATGCCTAAAAATATAATTCTAGATATATATATATATTTAAAAAGTACCTTTCCTTTCCTAAAAAGTGCTTTAACATTTTTAGGTTGAATAGCTAGGACAGAATCAACAGATTTCCGAGCAGCACTGTAGGCAGACAACTAAGGAATAAAATACAATTAAATTACACTACTTTTTATTTTAAAAAAAATGCAGAGAGAAAAATGCAGTTTTAAAAAAATGCAGAACATAAAGAAAAAAACCCATTATAAATAAATGTCATACTTACTTTCAACATACCACACCCCGGCAAGGAAAGTGACACCATTAATTTTTTTTTATAAAAAAACAGCATTGAAGAAAATTAAGGTTTTATGCAATAAGTAGT
This sequence comes from Uloborus diversus, assembly GCF_026930045.1. Classification (NCBI taxonomy): domain Eukaryota; kingdom Metazoa; phylum Arthropoda; class Arachnida; order Araneae; family Uloboridae; genus Uloborus; species Uloborus diversus. The sequence goes on along the minus strand of NC_072732.1, from coordinate 163,422,890 downwards.
TTCAAGTGATTTGATTTCAAATATTACAATAAGCTAAAAACCATTATGATGTTATGTTTACTGGCTAGCTTTTGTTGTTAAAATTAATAATGCATATTTAAAGTATGAAATTTTAACAATTTGTTACTATTGATTATATTGTTTTTACTCCAGCAGTTATCTAAGCTAACTTTGTGTGAGTTTTGTGGAACGAAAAAGCATTAAATTCGGATTTAAAATTAATAGCAAGTATGTTTTTCTCCAATTTTGAGTTGTGTCACTTTCCTTACCGGGTCACAATATAATGCTACCTGAATATTCCCTTTGAATGAGTTTGTAAAATTTTTAAACATAAAAAGTGAGAAATTATTAAGGGTCATGCATTGTTATATGAACTAAATACAGTAGAGCCTCGATAACTCGACATCCGAAGGGAACATGAAAGCATGTCCACTTAAGCAGATGTCAACTTACTGAGGTTCCATAATTTTAATTTCAAAAGAGTTTCTGTATCACTTACTTACTAGTGCTTAGCATTCAGATAAAATATAACAGAAAACAAAAAGTCTTGCTCACGCTTGTTTGAAAAACATGCTTCATTTTACCTTTTTCTCAAGGACTACCCTGGGTACATTTATTCTACTCCTTCCTAACCTTTTATTATTGCACTACCAGAACAAAGTGGTGGTTGACTTCTCTTAATGAAAGATGCAATTCTATGAAAGTGCTTTCCAGAAAAGGATTGACTGATCAAGAAACTACAGTCTAAAATTCTGAGAAAAGGTTAATATGGAAGAATGTTGGTAGCAAAAGTTGGACTAACATAGCAATCAGATGTTGGCTTATAGGGGTTCCTGCAAATGTGTGTCAAGTTAGAGAGGTTTTAGCCCATTGAAATTAGCAATGGTCAAACCAAAAGAAAAATAAATGTTGAGTTATTCATGTGTCAAGTTACCAAAGTTTCACTGTATTCTAGGGCAAAAGAAATGAGCACTTAATTTTCAACAGAGAAAATGATGATCATCATACGGATTTATTCCTTGTGCGGGTTTTTCTTAAAGAGCCAGATGGTCCAAGCGACATGTATGGGACTGATCACCAACAAGTTTATCCTAAGCCAACTATCTGAAATGATTTTCTAGTTGAAATATGCATTGTTTGTATTCAAATACTTAAGACTGCTTCAGACACAGTCAATTCAAGAATTTTCTGCCTTCAGTTTCAAATGATTCAAAAAGATGACTTTTGCCATAAGGTTCATGTATCAAATCATCTTCCTTACGATTAGTGAGTGACATTAAAATATTCTAATTTATTGAAATCAACAAACTTAATAACTCCTAGGGCTAAAAGTAAACATGAAAAATTTAATAAAAAACAGTAATTTAGCAATTTTATTAGGTATTTACAGATCTTTAAACATCTTATCACTTTTTATGATGTGAGGCACTCATTTACAGTATGTTCCAGTTTGCCACTCTTCGTTATTTTCTGTTCCAGATGCTTGACCATAACATTTTTACTATTTCATCTTTATCATCAAGCTTGGGGGTGAGCTGGTTGATCCTCGTCCTGCCCCTGGATAGCTGTTTTTGTTAACGGTGAACTGAACGCCAGCACTCCGTTTGGTGACCGGAGCAGAATAGTCGCAACGTAGTCCATGTGTGTCGTAAAAAGTGACTAAAATGGATACCCAATCTAAGGTGTGAGGCACCGTGCTGATGGATGAGTGGCATCTGGGTTTTCTGATGTCTCAAACGGTCCCCTCGAGGAACCAGGCGAAACCTCGTTGTATCCAGCCTTGCACCTGTACAGGGAGGCTATGCGGGTGTCGACATTTTTTCACCTCCCAGTTCTCAGGTTCTCTTATGGATAATTCGATTATAAATAAAGAAACAAAAAATGATTTGGAAAATAAAAACAACAAAAAAAATGAAGGGTTGGGTTCTTCTGCTGAAGGTACCCAATCAGCCTGTGAAATGGCTCCTATGGAGCTGGATCCTGGCGTAAAAGGTGTAACAAGCAACCTTGCTGTTGGAGGCGGCGAGGATGCAGTTCTGCAATCTGCCAACTCTGCAGTAGGGGGGCAGGGTGCACCTTCAAAATCACAAAAGCGCAGACAAAAGAAAAGAAAGCAGGCACGGGAGGCGAAAGCTACTGGGCCAGCCATTCCTGAGAAGGTTGGAGGAACCAAACGGCTTCGGTCGGAGGTTTCAACCCCTTCTCCTGCTCAAACTACCACAGCTAAAAGAGTGAGGACAGGTCACTTGCTGACCTATGCTCAGGCAGCAAGTATGTTTAAGTTGGCTGTCATTAGAGAAACCTATCCAAGGGAGAGGTTATCCCAAAATGAGGCGGAGAGGATCCAACTCGAAATCCTCAAAAGAACGGATCTGATCCCCACTGGGGAGCATACGCCAAAAATCCAAAGGGCTGTCGCACATGCTGGTGCATTGATTGTCCATTGTGACGATACTGAAACCACTGTGTGGCTCTGGAACATACTCAATGGCAATGTTGAAGTTGTTGGTGGCACTGCACTAAAGGTTGTCTGGGCTAATGAGTTACCAAAGCCTATTAAAGTTGCCTTCAAAACCAAGGATGTCTTTACTAGAGATGCAGGAGTGTTGCTTAAAAGAATCAACAGATTAAACTCTGAGTTGAAATCTGAGGAGTGGCGTTTCATCCACAAAGTGGAGGAACAATACACCATAAGATGGATCTTTGAGGTTGATCTGGAGTCTGCTGAAGCAATCAAAAATGCTGATTATGGAGCCTATACTGGCCTTGATTGTGGTACCTTCAAGATTCTGAGTGATCCCAATGTCAAGACCGGTGTGGCTCAAGTGGAGCAGGCTTCTACATCAAAGGAGCAGGGTCCCTCTTCACAGGAGGAAACCCCAAAGGTAAGCAGCTCTGAAGAAGAGAGTACTATGCTCTCTCTTAGTATGTTAGAATATGATTCTGGCTCTGATGAGACTCTCACGCCTACTTCGCCTATGTCGCAGGATGAGACTTTATCTGAGTCTAAAGGGGTGGTGGCTGTCAAGCCTCCTTAGTATTTATTGGGCTTTTGCCCCTTCTCTCTTTTTTTTTTTTGCTCTATTATGATTATGGGCATTAAGATAGCATAGATTAATCTTCACCATAGCCGTGCTGCTTCTGCTCTTTTAAGTGGGAGGATGGCTAGAGGCGATTTTGATATTGCATTGATTCAGGAACCTTGGACCAGACATGGTAAAATCCTTGGTCTAAATGTTAAAGATCATAAGTTGCATTATGATCTTACCTGTGCTAGACCCAGAGCCTGCATTTTTGTTTGCACTAGGTTAAATGCACTTAATCTCATTAAGTACTTGGACGGAGATAATGTTGCTGTCAGGATCACTTAAGGAGATGTTAGACACAAGGAAGAAATTATCTTTATGTCGGCTTACTTACCTTTTGAAAAGCAAGAACCTCTCTTTGAGAGTATGAAGGCACTCATTGAGAATTCTAAAAAGTAACAATAAGAAGTTCATCATCGGTAGTGATGCCAATGCTCACAATGTTGTTTGGGGCAGCTCTGATTGTAACAAACGTGGTGATAACTTGTTGGAGGACATTTTAATGTATGACCTTTGTCTTTTAAATAAGGGCAATGAACCTACCTTTGTTACATGCAATAGGAAGGAGGTTATTGACCTTACAATCTGCAACAATTCTTGTGTTGATCAGGTTACAGATTGGAAGGTATCTGATGAAACAACTTTATCTGATCACCGACTAATCTCTTTCTCTGTTACAGGTCTAAAGAGACATACTTTCCCTTTTAGGAATCCCAGGAACACCAACTGGGAGACCTTTAAGGAGGACCTCAAGTTGTCAATTCACGGTTTGTCTGGTAAGTTTAATTCATTATTGGATTTGGAGTTGTCTGTTGGCCAGTTGCAACGTGCCATTCTCCAATCCTACTACCAGAACTGTAAGGCTAATGTCACTGACTCGCCAAGGTCAGTTCCTTGGTGGTCTAGAGAGATCAGTAATCTACGTAGCAAATGCAGAAAGCTCTTCAACAGAGCTAAGAAGAATGGTGATTGGGGTACTTATAAAAGCACCCTCACTGATTACAATAAAGCCATCAGGGATGCTAAATATGCTTCCTGGAGGAATTTCTGTGATAATATTAAGGATGTTCCTGCTATGGCCAGAATTACAAAATTCATGACCAGAGACGGGAATTGCGACCTAAATACACTAAAGCGCACTGACGGTAGCTTCACTGAATCTGGAGGTGATACCCCAGCAGAGATGCTAAAGGTCCACTTTCCCGGTTCAAATGTTATAAATGGCCCACTCCCTTCAGCCACATTACCTGTTAGATGGTGTACAAAGTGCAAATGGGACTGTGCTAGAAGCATTGTCATTTATGAAAGGGTTCTTTGGGCAATTAACTCATTTAAGCCTTTCAAGACTCCTGGTATGGATGGCATCGTTCCTGCCCTTCTTCAAAAGGGTATTGAGGTTCTTGCCCCTGTACTCTGTAGGATTTTTAGAGCTTGTATTGCTTTCGAGCACGTTTCAACTGCTTGGAGGCATACCAAGGTTATCTTTATACCAAAAGTTGGAAAAGATAACTACTTTGAGGCTAAGTCTTTTAGACCTATTAGTCTCACCTCCTTTTTATTGAAGGCTTTGGAGAAGTTGGTTGATAGACATATTAGGGAAACAGTGTTGAAAGTCTCCCCTCTCTCTCCTTCTCAGCATGCTTGTCAGCCTGGCAGGTCTACTGAAACTGCCTTATATAGTCTCTCCTTTATTTTGGAGAAGTCTTATAAGGACAAGGAGTTAGCTCTGGCTGTCTTCCTTGATATTGAAGGTGCCTTTGATAGAGTCCCTGTTACTGCTATCTTGAGAGCCCTTGCCAGTAGGGGTATTGATGTAACTATTGTAATTGGATTGAAAATTTGTTACGGTATAGGTTTGTCAATGCCTCTCTTAGTGGTGTCGATTTAACTGTTCACGCAAATGCTGGATGTCCACAGGGTGGTGTTCTTTCACCTATCCTTTGGTGTCTTGTTGTAGATTTGCTGCTTGAAAGCATTACTTCTTCTGGCCTTTTTTGCTGTGGCTATGCTGATGATGTGGTCATTATGGCCAGAGGCAAGTTCTTAGACACTGTCTCCTCAATCCTATCACATGGTTTAAAATGTGTGGAAAGATGGTGTCATTCTGAGGGTCTTTCTGTAAATCCTCTTAAGACCACTATGGTTGCTTTTACATGTAAAAAGCAATCCAGGTGAGTAATATTACTTTTTTCGGACAAACTCTCAGCTGCGCTGACGAGGTCAAGTATCTTGGGATCTATTTTGACTCCAAGATGAACTGGAAGAAACACTTCACCCACTGTTTGGCAAAGGCTAATAAAGTCCTTTGGTCTTGCAAGAGAGCTATTGGTAGAACCTGGGGGCTCAGCCCCAGTGTTATCCATTGGATCTACAAGATGGTTATCTGTCCCATCATTACGTATGGCTCTATTGTCTGGTGGTCAAGAACTAAACTTGACATTGCTAAAAATGAGCTTAACAAGCTGCAGAGGTTAGTCTGCATAGCCATGACTGGCTGTATTAGGACAATGCCTACTGCTGCGCTGGAACTATTTTTAGGTTTATGTCGCTATGCGGATTGAAGCTGAAGCTTTCCTGTGTATGGAGAGGCTTCAGCCTGAAAAACAGAAGTAAACTTGCCCAGAGGACAGGAATATTCAATACCATCGCCGGGACAAAAAGTCCCAGCCCCAGTCCTTTCATTCATCTTAGAACCATCAAGTACTTTGATGAGGATGTACTTACTCATCCTCTTTCTGGCCTGCCAAGTGACTACATGCTTGGCGAGTATGCTTTTGATAAGCCATATCAGGTTATCTTTCCTTCTAGGAGTGACTGGAGGGATGTTACCTTATCTCATGGTAAAGATTGCACTCTCTGGTACACCGATGGTTCTAAGATGAATGAAAGGACTGGGGCTGGGGCTTTTTGTCCCGGCGATGGTATTGAATATTCCTGTCCTCTGGGCAAGTTTACTTCTGTTTTTCAGGCTGAAATTTATGCTATCCGGGTGTGTTGTGGTATTTGCCTGAGTTGTGGCTATAGAGACCGTTGTGTTCATATATGCTCTGATAGTCAGGCTGCCTTAAACGCACTCAAGAAGGTTGTTATGACATCCCACATCGTTTGGGAGTGCTATAATTTGCTCTGCAATCTTGCAAAGCAAACAACAAAGGTTACCCTTTGCTGGGTACCTGGACACTCTGGAGTGCAGGGAAATGAAAAGGCCGACTATCTTGCTCGGAATGGTTCTGATATCCGTTTTGTTGGCCCTGAGCCAGCAATTGGGATTTCGAAAAATCTTATTAGAACTGCTGTTTTTGATATTTTCGGTAAAAAACAGTATAATAACTGGCGCAACCTTGATGGACAGCGGCAGGCGAAAGAACTTAATAGAGGTTGCCCTAGTATTAGGGCAAAGGAGCTCTTAAGTCTGAACCGCAACAGCATCAGAAGAGTATTGGCCTCCTTACTGGTCACTGTACCTTGAAGCGCATCTTACTATTATGGGCGTGTCTGATGACCCAATTTGTAGAGGCTGTCGCTTTCATGAGGAAACTGTTGCACATATTCTGTGTGATTGTGAGACCTTTTCTGCCTATAGGTTTGAACACCTAGGCCGCCACTTACTTGATCCTTGGGAAATCTATGACATTCACGTTAAATGCCTGCTAATCTTTGCTACGGCTACTGGTCTCTTTTTAAGATTTTTGTTTGGGGTTTAGTACAATAGACCTCTGGTCGCAGTGCTTGGCTCTGCTGAGCCCCCCTCTTTTTCATTTAATTTCATTCATTCATTTCATCATTAAGCTTGGCATCAAAGCACCTTTTTGTGCCTAGCCCTTTTCAAAAACTTCTCCCACACAGCCCTCTTTCCATGTATGGATCTCCATTTTTTATTCTCCACTGAACTGAAGTCTATAGCAGACAGTCTCAATATCCTTTCTTTTTGATAATTATATTTACAAGTAGGGTTCGCCGATATATATCATGATATATACCACGATATATATCCGATATTTAATTTGAAAATATGATATTTTTTATATTTATTTTTCGAAGTACGACATTTGCGATATGAAAATTAAATGTACTAATCATACTAATATTTTTTTTATTGTTAGAAATAATAAAAAGTAATAAATTCATGTAACATATTAATGCATCATTAATATAATGTAAATAATATAATCTTCCTTCTTTATTTTCTATTCATAAAATTATTAGTAATGTAACAATTTTAATTGGTCAGAAAAGAGAAAAAAAATGTTTTATGGATGTGTACTGACTTATGCATATTTTTTATTTCTGAAGTACACAAAATTTAAAAGTAGTTAACCAAAGAAAAATGAGTAAAGTATTTAAAGCTTATGTAATTCAATTACAATTAATAGAAATGTATCAGTTATGCTATATTTTATTTCTAATAGATTAAATTATCACATTTCAGAAATGATTGTAATAAATATAATTTGTACTTATGTCATTCAAAGTACATAAATTTTTATATAAAATACATATTTATGATTATAAAATAATGAAGGAAACATTAATTTTAAAACTGATGCATTATAGTAATAACATAAGAAAAAAAACAGCAGTAATTTGAGGGAGCAGTTACTATTTAATGACTTAAACTTGTGTTGATTGAAAATATTGGATAATATCAAAATATCAGATATTTTCGAAAATATCATGATATTTTCAAACTGTCACTACTGATAATTAAACTTCAAGTGAACATAATAAGAAAGAAGCTGACAAGCTGCATCCTGATCAGAACTTATTCGAAAAAAATTTAGTAATTAAAGAACTGTGTACATAATAATTATAAAAGAATTACTTTCAGATGAGTAGCAGCAGTGTTGTTATAAACTTTTAGCCTCAAATCCACTACTTCTTGGAGCTCTGCATTTGACGAACCAGAACACTACATGAAAAGAAAATACATGGCTATAGCATATTTTAATCATACAACATAATTCTACATTTAAATAGATACAGTTATTATCGGAAATTTAAAAAATAACAAGTTTAGTAAGTATCATTGTTAATAAAGCCTATGGCAAATCTTTATCACTTCAGCACATCAGATTATATTGTCGCCTCAGAGCAACAATAGGATATCTTAGCGTTATTCCTGCGATTAATCGTCTTTCTTAATGTTGCTCTGAGTCGATATGTCAAGAACTAAATCATGGCAACATCATCTGCATATGATTAGCTTTCATAAATAAAGATCAATCAACTGGTTGTTCACTAGTATGACACAAGCACAAAAAGATGAAGAACATTTTTTATTAGCCGTAATGTAATTTCTTACATTTATCTAGCATTCATTATAACAACAGCTTGTATGAGGTATTTTATTCTTTTGCCACACACTGTGCTCAATCTTTACTAATAATAAAGCTGAAAGTCTGGATCTCTAGATGTCTGCATGCAGGGCCGGATTTAAGGGAGGGCAGGTGGGGCTACTGCCCGGGGGCCTCCACAACAAAGGGGCCCCCACAATAAAATTTTTACAAAATATCCTAACTTTCACGGGTCGAAAATATCGGATATATATATATATATATATATATATATATATATATATACATATATATATCAAAATATTCAGATATATATCAAAGTATCGGATATTTTCGAACCCTGATTAGGAGCCTCCACACTTCCGAATCCGGCCCTGTGTGCATGTCTGTGACATGCATAGTGCCTGGACCGTTCGGCCGATTTTTATGAAATTTTGCACAAAATTTGGTTAGTAGTTTGCTCTATGGGGGTGTACATTTCAAAGCTATTATTAGAATACTAAATTTTGTTCCTTTTCTATTCTAATTTTAAGAACATTTTCCAGAGCAAATTATCATAACATGGGCGAGTAAATTACCATAACGTGGACGAGTAAATTACCATAACATGGACGAGTAAATTACCATAACGTGGACGAGTAAATTACCATAACGTGGACAAGCAAATTACCATAACGTGGACGCGCAAACTAACATAGCAAATTGGCGAGAAATTCATCATCCATTATTTGTAAATATACAGGTGAACCAAATGACCTTTTAATTGTCTACTATGGGCAAAGCTGTGCGAGTACCACTAGTGTTTTCATAAAAGGTTTCAATAGATTTACTTCTAAAATACAAATTAAAATATAAGATCTGACAAACGTAATACAGTAAACTTCCGATTATCCCGGAATAGGGTGGCTCGCCAACTGCAGATAAGCAGATAATCCGTAAACTGGTTAAAACGATGCTTGTGCACGCAAAAGCTTGAAAATACTAATAACACTTGCATAAATTCAAACTATAGCTTAAAAAGTATATGTAGAAATGTATGTGAAGATTAAAAAAGGATAGCTCATTATTGTGCAGATTACACACATACACCAGCAAATTGTGCAACCAGATGACCTGCATCAAATGAAACTAAGTTACACCAAAAACACACAGGGGAGAAGTGGAGAATTTTTTGATCCAATCACTCGTTTACTTGCTGAAGTAGTGCTGATCTGAAATTTTGTAAGTGGGTTAGATCTGAAACTTAGTAAGCAGTGTCAGGCCTGGATTACCCAATAGGTCACCCTAGGCCCTGGCCTAGGGGCGCAAGCTGAAAAGGGTGCACATCATAGCAAAAAAAAAAAAAAAATTATAAACAGCTTGTTGAAAAAAAAATGTGACAGGCTAATAAAAATGAAAAAAAAGTTCAACTAGAATAGATTGCAACCAGCCCATTAGGCAGAAATAAGAGCAATTGGAGGATAGGGAAGGGGCCCCCTAAAACACCCCCCCCCTAGGTGGGAAACTCAGTTAACAAATTAATAAACTTATGCTTAAATAATCAACTGAAAATTTTACTTTAATTCCAGAAAACAAAGATTCACTCTCTCTAAAGATGCAAATTAGCATCTTAAATACAGGGGTGCCCCCCTAAGAGCAAGAGTCCACCCCCTAAAAACCATAAATGTTCATAAGATATAATGGCACCAAAGCGTGCATTATTAAATTATTAATACACTGTAACCATATTATTGTTTGTATTTACATGTCTCTCTCCCATTGACCATTAATTTTGTACATTGTAACAGAGTTTTATGTTGAATAATACAGCTTTTTTTATGCAAGAAACGGTAATATATAGTTAAGAAATGGTTCAAAATAGTGTGAGAGGTGTTTACAAATGCCTAAAATTTTTTAGTGTGTTTCTAAAAATCCAAATTCATACATTTTTCTACTACGCTAAATTTCAACTTACGCGAGAGGAGTAGTGAAATGCATTTCTCCCGCAAGTCGGAACTTGATTGTATTTTAATTTTCAACACGGCCGCTCCTCCAACTTCAAGTGCTTTGATATGAACCATTTCAAGGTCGACTTTTCACTTCAGCGTGTTAAAGCAGAGAGAGTGAGAGAGGGAGGGAGAAATTATTGGCAACATACCATCAGCAGATTCGCGAAGGAGAGGGGGGACGATGCGGGGGAATGCCAGAAGCTAGGTTTGAAGAGGTATGGTCGTTTTTGAAGCAGTAATTAAAAGAGAAAGCATCATCAAAAAGTTTATGAAACAGTGAAAGCTTTAACTGTAATTTTTGCAAAAGTAAATTCAAAACTAAATCCTCATTTCGTACCGGATAACCCCACATCAACCCCGGATATCTCTCGCATTTTTACCGGATAACTGCCTGGATATCCTGCAAAAAACTGTCGAATATCCAGATCCGGGGTGGCTTGCCGGATCGGATACCTCATAGTTCCGGATAGTTAAAAAATCAGCCGGATAGGCCGGATACCGGATAGTTACCAGATATCGGGTGCATCCCTAATTTGAATACTATTTATTACACAAAATAAGACCAAGTTCTTATAAGCTTTAAACAGGAAACATGTTAAAAGCTTGGATACTTATGAAGTGGAAAAAAAATGTTACTTAAAGATTTTACTTGAGAAAAAAAAAGTTTGTTGAAAAACAGAACCTTGAACAGTCAGATGAAAGCAATGCAATTCTAGCTATAGACAGGGAGTTGAGAGGATACAGTAAATACTGAATTGGGTTGACGAAAGCCTTCAAACATGGAACTAAAATGCTTATAACTTGTATTTAATTCTACTAAGGAATTTCGAACAGATGCTACCTTCAGCAGAAAAATCAGCATTAATTTGCACAAGTATTTTTCAACCCCATATTAGAGTATTTATGTGAAAATTGTGTCTTAAATTGTCAGCAGATCTCCTCAAAAATCTGCCATGAACATCACAGCATCATGCTGTTTCTGGATTTGGGGTGCTGGGAATGTACCCTGAATAATCCTGACAGTCGACTGTTTTTCAACAAAATATATGCTCATAATCTAAAAATACTAAAAATGAAAGAAAACCAACACTTAATGAGAAACAATGGTTCCATTCTAGGACAACATTGTAGGGAATTATGATTCAAACTGTAAGGTACCCGAGGCTGTTGATGATACCAAAAAGGGAAAACTAAAACAAATGTACGCAGAAAGTTTAAAGAAAGCAGTTGAAAAACAGATTAGGAAAGGCAAATTTTCAAAACTTAAGGTAAATACTAGGTGACTTTTGGTTCATTCTCTTGTCGCTACTGAACAGTTCAAAAATTTGACTCTACTTCGTATTTTAATTTAAATGTTTTCCAAAGAGCAAAAATCAAAAGTGTACTCCAAATGGTAAAAAGTTTTAAACTAAATGCATTTTCTTCAAAATCTCTTTTTTATCCCTATATCTCTCAAATTTTCTGAAGTATGTTTTAGGAAATCTTTCAGGTTCATTTGACCATCAGAGTCAAAGACTTAATTCATAAAGCTATCTTATTTTTGCTTGTTTTTGTTCTTTTAAGGTTCTGCCATTACCTACTAAAGTCACCTTTTTTGGTTGAATTCAAAATGTTAAAAAAAAAAAAAAAAAGCATAACGACGTCGACTAGCATACCAGGAAATTTGAATTTTCCGGCATGTCACATAATTTGAAGTTAAATTTGCAACAAAACAAAAGTAGATTTCCTCATTCAGTTCCAATCAGAAAGCAAAAGCAAACCACTGCAAGGAAAAAATTAATAAATCCTGAAAGTAACATACTTTCAAAAAAAATTGTGTATCGCATAAATATGTGCTTGGTATTTGGTCATTATTAACGGCTTTAATTATATGCCAATAAAGTAATCAATTCAGATGCAATCATTGTTACTGGGATTTGTTCATACTTTTTTTAAATAAATTATTTTAGGTTCCTTTTAGAGAGGGAAAATTAGTTTTTATTTATTGAATAGCTATAGTAAATTCTTTAGCACTGGTTTAGGGCAGTAACTTACTACCTAAATATTTAATTACTTTTAATTTAATTTTTATAAAATTATTCATTAATAAACAATATTTTTTTGTTAACATAACAACTGACATTGCATTCTTACAAAATTCAACTGTTTATAAAAACTAAAAAGATATTTATGAAACCTATATTAATTTTTAAGCTGAGCGTATATTTTCTAAAATATTTTTTCCCCCTAACCTCGATTTTTCCGGCATAAAAAGGACCAGGCAAGTGTTATTGAAAATTATATTATTATATTAGCAAGCGCACTCATGTACAAAATATTGTGCCACAGTATTACATTTCTGCAATGTGTAACTAGATCTAGTTTAATTCCCATCTTGTTATCAGAAACAATACAGAAGATGTGCTACAAAATTATCAAAAAGTGGCACAAAGTTTGCACTTGACCATATGCAAGTTGTAAAAAAATGCATAAAGGCATTCTAATTTCTTCAATAGCTTCTTTTTTGAAAATATACACAAGCAAATAATTAATTTAGTTTCTGGTTAAGTTTTTGGAAAATAACATTTTAATATTTGTTTTGCCAATACTATAAATGTCTCCTCATGTTAAGTTTGTGTCACGGTTGTTTTATTAAATTTTGCTTATGAAAAATAGCAATTAATATAACTAATTGTTCACATATTGAATTTATTCAACACATTTTTTTCCAAACATTGGACAGAATAAGAGAACTTAAATGTATGAATTATTAGATTATTTCAAACAAAATAATAATAGAAACTGCAATTACCATGCTTGATGGGTGTATTAAAGCATTTTCGGTTTTACACATGAATTTTCATGAAATAAGTCAGCAGCTGTCAAACGTTTGGAAAAATTAACGGAAATTAAAAATCTGGTTACCACATGCCGAAACCTTGAGAAAGGTTTAAAAAATAGCATGTTTTTCTTTCTTTCTTTTTTTTTTTAAATGGACGTTAAAACTTAGAAAATAAGCTGAAAAATAAGCAAAAAATGAAATCAGTTTTACGGGCTATATAAATTATCTTCATTAAAACCATGTATCAATATCTTATCAATCAGGTATCAATACTGACACAGAATAGTATTTGGCAATTGCTTATACAAAATTCATCTTTTTCATATTTTGTCCCATTTAAAAATAAGGAACAGTAATACTTCATACAGATAACAGCATGCCACATTAAAAACACATTACAAGAGAGCTAAACTCACCACTTTTACTCAACAAGAAAGTATTTCTGAAAAATGAAAAAATTCTATCAAAACTATTATTGACTGATATGAAATGTTACTGAAATGTAGCTTCATTAAGATCATCATCATTTCAAAGTGAACTTACATCTCTTAGACTGTCAAGATATTCAGCTGCCCTACAAAATAAAATTGGAAAAACGATTAAGGACATAGTTATATAAGAGCACAGTTATGTTTTAAGTATATTTTTCACACAAAACAATTATAGATAAGTAGCCAATTCTTTTGTAAGATAGCTATTTATCAATAAATTTTTCAGCTTGCTCTTTATATAATAAAAACAGAAGTCTTTTAGGCATTTTTTTTATATTTACACAAAAAAATCTCCAAATTGCGGATTAAGTATTATTGGAAACTATAGTGTAAAGTGATTAATCATCACTGCATTTTTGATCCCAGCAATATTACACACAGGCAGATTCAGTGTGCTTGGAGAAATACATAAAAAACATGTACCAAACTGTACGTCTATGTACCAGTTTTTTTTTTTTTTTTTTTTTTGAAAAATGCATTAGAAAAATATTACAATGTGCTACATCCAGAAATGTATGCACACAACCACTCCACAGGGTGCATGCAAGTCTAAATATGTGAGGTTGATATCTTAAAAATTCCCCCACCTGCAAAGATGGATAGACGTGAATTAAATAGATTTTTTGTTTTGAAAGATTGAATTCAAGGTCATACTTCTTTCTTGTATTTTTGAGTTTTTTTGTGACCTTAGATCGATGGGGGAGGGGTTGGGGAGTAGGGATAATATTTTTATTTGAAGGGCTCTTCCTCTTGGAGGTCTTTACAGCTTTCGGAGGAGTGCAAATGTTCTTGGGGGCACAGACCCTGTTGTAAATGTCCACTTTTTACACCACATGAAATGTTACAATTATTGTGTAGAAAATGTAATCATTTAAGCAAAACTATGGAAATAAATTTTTTAAATAACTTTTGGTAATATTGAGTTCAAAAATGAATCCAGTGTGTATTTCAATGATATGTTTTGAATAACAAATGCTATAATTCAAGTTAACTGCTTGGAGTTTTTATTTAATTTTCTAAACAATATTTCAAATAGCATACTTAATTAGTATCATAAAATTACATTATTATTTAAAATGATTTGAACTGAGGCTATTTATTCTAAGCACTGTTGTAAACTATCTTTCAATGAAGAAATTTTTTTAAATGAAATTAAGAGCCTTTGAAAGTGATTATGCTCAATTACAAAAAATATTTATGTTTTCACAATTACACAACATTTCTTTGAATTACTGTTTCAATTATGCATTCAAGAAAGCAACAAAATTAAATTTTGGCACAAGTAAAAAAAAAAAAAAGAAAGATAAAGAGGGGAAAAAAGAAAACTTAAAAAGGAAATTTTTTAAAAGACATTAGTTATTAAAACAATAGGAGAAAATTAATACATGAAAGGGATAAGATATCAGGAACAATATGTAAAACATGCACTTGGTTAACAGAATATGAGATTCTGTTTAACAACATTGATGGGAGAAAAAATTGAAATCAATCCCTTATTGAGCTGGGTATGAAATAAAAAAAAGCTGGCTCAATAACAATATAGTAATGACGTACCTACCTTTCATAACATTGAATGGCTGCCAGATATTCACCTCTCTCATAAAAATAGTTCCCTCTGATACGCTTGCCATTTCTAAGTAATATAGAATTCAAAAATTTAGATGAATCTGAAGTTTTTGTGTATAAAAAGGTAAACACATATAAGGTAAACACACCAGTAGTGGCCAGAGCTAAGTAGTGCTTCAGTAGTGGCCACTTGAAGGTTTATATTTGAAAAACAAGGATTCCAGGTTTCCCAATGGATTTAAAAGTGCCCAAGGTAATATCTCCCGCACATTTATTGCACTTTTGAATCCATTTTCCAAATGGAATACTATTTTTTCAGATCAAACCATAAAATGGCGGCTACTGAAGCACTGGCCACTACTGGTGTGTTTACCTTACTTATTAAGTATAAAATTCAAGTAAACAATATGTATTTATAAACAATACGTATTTTTTTTTTGGAATAAAAGATCTTTTATTGCCAGAGAACTTTTCTGGTTTCAAAATGTAAATGAACAGTTTTTAATAAAAACATGATTGAGATTAAGTATATTTTAATGATAGTAATACAAAACAAATAGTTGTTACGTTAAATACTGTTATAAGCTTTAATGAAATTACATAACATATTACTGAACACAAACTATTGCAATAACAACCATTTAAGTAAAAATCTACCTTTGTAAATAGAAATAACTTATGCACAATAAAAGTTCAGACTAAAGGAGCATACCCTCCATCATAGCATACCTCAAAGAATACCCTCAGTGCGGGAGGGGGGGGGGGGCACATCCTTAACGAGTCCAACAAAGTGAAATAAACTAGCACTAAGACTTATCAACATTGCAAATATAATTTTTCTCAAAACCAAGCACTTTCTATGACATTTGAGATCATTGCATTATGATTATGATTGTAGTATTTTAAACAAAATAATATGTAATGATACCCTAATTTTAAGCCTTCCGAAACACTTAAAGAATCCTCGTTGACAGGTTCAATATCTTTAAGCTCAATTTCACACTCAATAGAGGAATCAGGTGGCACATCAGGTTCTCTAAAAAAAAAAAAAAATCTATATTTATGTAGGAAAACAATATAGGAAAAAATTAAATAAATAGTTTGATTTATGAAACATTTAAAAAACAAGGAGATTTTACATCATATTAAAAGTTATGCATAATTGATCCCAAAAGTAGTTTTTATAAAAGTATGAAATTGTCAAAAATATAATAAAACATTAAAAGGTTATTTAAAAACATTTTACTGATTTACTGTACTTTATTTTCTTAATGTTTTAAGCATACTAGTTGATTTTGATCATACAATTTTTGAAATAATACTTGAAAACTTAGAAGGAAGCAAAAACAGATTATTTATAACAAATGTTAAAAATCCAAGCGCTAGTGATAAGAACTATTTACCCAATAATAGAAAACAAAGTTAAAAAAAAAAAAAAAAGAAGAAGAAGCATCTTTATATATTTATAGGCAAGCCATTTTCTTTCGTTACCGATTCCTCCTCTGTTTGTGAACCGATTTCCTTCATTCTTTTTTTATTCAGAAGCTATTGCAGAGTTTTAGTTTCATCAATAAAAATTTTTGAAATTGAATGCTAATTAATGGAGATATTAATTAAAAACGCATTTTCGTCCTAAATGGCTCTTTCTACGCGAACGGATGGTCCAATTTTTTCGAATTTGATATGGTTGAAAAGGTCCTTAAAAAACACTCCTAACGAAAAAATTGTCAGGGCGCCCAAGGTCCAATAACCTAAATCCACTAGAAAAAATAGTTATAAGCGTTTTTTAGTAAGCAAAACTCCAAAATTTTAAATTTATCTCTTTTCCATTGTTGAAACTCATTGTTGGAAGCGTGAAACATTAAGTTTTAATTCATTTTTTAAACCGCTCTTTCATACGAAAAATGCATTTTAGTGCTTCGAGTTTGGTATGGTTGGAAAGATCGTAAAAAATACTTCTAAAAACGTCTCCCCCCCCCCCCCGGTTTACGGCTCAAAAACTGAAATTCGCTACGATGACTAGAAAAAGAGCTAGAAGCAATTATAAGTTAGCGAAAATTCATTTTTATTTGCTTTTTCACGCAGCTTAGTTAGCATGAAGAAATTGCTGGATAACATTATGTGTTGCCATTTCTCGCTTGAGCGTAAAGAAATTAAAGTATTGCATTTGTTTTTTATTATTGAGGCTTTTTGAGTAACTACGGGCGATGAAAATATTTTCATTTTGATTATGTTTTCGCGATTTTAATATTAAAGTAAATCATTTTCCGGAGCGAGGGAGGACTTTCAGTTTCAATAAAGTAACCGCCCTAAAAAAAAATTAACAAAAAAAAAAAAAAAACACACACACACAAACAGATGTCAAGGTGAAATTTTCGATATAATTGGCGTATTATTACGGCGTCCAGTGCTTTCGTATGGACAGTTATATTTTTCAGCGAGTACAGTTCGTTCATTTGACTGTTGGAAATTTTGTATTTCTAACGGCAAAGGTCATGCCTACTTTCACAAAGAATATTTTTTGTGCAGAAGTTTTACATAATAAATGAGTTTTGCGAGATCATTTCATTCAGGAAGACTTCCATAATTGTGAAATTGGCAAACTCCATCCATTGGTGTCAAATTTTTGGCACCAATGCCAGCACAAGAAATATTTTTCTTTTGCATTTGTGAAAAAAGAGGAGAAAAATGTCTATTTGCAAGGAGCTGACTGCGAATGAAGTCCCTTTTTAAGGTGGGGTTCATTAAATTGTAACCTTTCGTGACAAGGGGAGGAAATAAATGATAAGAGGGACATACAATATGGAGAATGTGACATCAAGCCTTTTTTGATAAGAACGTTTATGAAAACAGTGTGACATGTGGCAAAAGGAAGAGGGGGTATGGTGAAGTGTGATACTTTGTGACAAAAGGGAGAGAGAGCAAAAATTTTGAAAAGTGCATTAGCCAGCAATACCCTAAACAGTAAACAAATCACAAAGATGTTTTTTTTTTTATTTTTATAAAATTGCACTGTTATTGCGACGTCCAGTGTTTTTGAATGGACAATTTTTAATTTAGCAAGTAGGATTCGTTCATTTGACTGTTTGAAATTTTATATTTCTAATGGCAGAGGTCAAATGTGACTTACTCAATAATATAAAACTTTTTAAACGAAATGTGTTCATGCAGAAGTTTTACGTATAATCTGAGTTTTGATGCTTCATTTCATTCGGGAAGATTTCAACAATTTGGAAATTTGTGCTCTTCATCTATTGGTGTCAAATGTTTGGCACCAATTGCAGCGAGAGAAATATTTTTTCTTTGCATACATGAACAAATAGTAGGGAAATATATATTGCATATGGTTAACACAAAAAAGGGGCTCTCCACGAATGAAGTCCTTCTTAAAGATGGGGTTCACGAAATAGTAACAGTTTGTGACAAGGGAGAGCAAAGAAATGACAAGAAGGATATACAATGGGGAGAACGTGACAATAAGCCTTTTTTCAATAGGAACGTTTATGAAAAACAGCTTGACATGTGCCAAAGGAAAGAGGGGGTATGGTGAAGTGCGAAACTTTGAGACAAAGTGGGAGAGGGTTGAAAATGTTGAAAAGCGTGACATCAGTTATGCTCCGCCCTTAACCATAAACAAATCACAAAAACGACCTTTTTTTAAAAATTGTGGTGTTATTGCGACGTCCAGTGTTTCGGAATGGACAGTTATATGTTGCTACGAATAGAGTTCGTTCATTTGTTACTTGGAAATTAATATTTCTAATGACGAAGAAGCAACTTACTCAATAATAGAAGACATTTTATAAGTAATATTGTTCACACAGAAGTTTTACGTATAAACTGAGTTTTGATGCTTCATTTCAAACGGGAAGATTTCGAAAATTGGATAATTGGTGATTTTTATCCATTGAGGTGAAATTTTTTGTCTCCAATGTCAGCGCGAAAAATGTTTCTCCTTTGCATACATAAACAAAGAGTAGGGAAATATCTATTTGCATAGGGTTAACACAAAGCAACGTGGTATTCAAAATACAATTATTCAAGCCAAGAATTTGACAACCACACCAACGTTTCAATAGGGTTATTTCCTTCAGTCAAAAGTACTATTTTAGTCACTGAAATTGATGGAATAAGCAAAAATAAATAAATAAAGTGGAGCCTGAAAAATCTTTTGTTTTCCCAACAGTTATTTTTTATTAAATTTGTCAAATATCCGATTTTGGAAATAAGGCGTGGTCTTTATGACGTTACAAGTGATGTACTTTGGTGCGCTAATCCATTGCCGCACTAAATGTTTACGATTTGCTGTCAACCGCGTTTCCAAGTTATGATAATTTGCGATGTGCACTAATGGCATAAGTGAATGGCATTTCATTGCTGCAGGAGCGTAAAAAATGAATTTCAATCTGCGCACTGATTAAAATAAGTGTTAAAAATATTAATATTTATCAAATTATTTAAAAAGTGGTTAAAACCCATGCTCTTTCAGAAAAAAATACTTTTAAAATTTTGGAAACTACCCCATTACCGAAATATCTCCTTTCATCCATTTATTTTGAGATTAACAGACAAAAAGCAAAATTGGAACGAATTATTACTGTTTGGTATTGTGTATACATATAAAAACTATATGTTTCCAGATGTGCAGTAAACATGAGCAAGAGTAGAAAAAAAATGTTGCAAATAGTTAAATTCATACAAGTTTTTTCAAATATTCATTTATGAATATGGTCGAATTTCGACCACTGGGCGAACACTAGTGAATATAATTTCTGGATTTTTTTTCTTCCTCAGAAACATCAACTAAGAGTAAAATTTGTAAATAACAAAAATTGTGATTGCAAACACGAAACATTAACCTAAATTCTCTATCGGAAAACGAAACCTACAGTAAGATGGAGGAAGAAAGACGCATTTTCTATCGTAAATGTTCTTTACTTTTCCCTTTTCTTCTTTTTATAGCACTTCTTTTCAAGAAAAATGCAGCAAGACATTTAACTTTTTTTTTTTTTGAAAATATGGAGAGGACTTCTATGAATATAATTTTTTTCTCTGAAAATAGAAGGATCGAAGTTTCAAGCGAGAAAATCAATATTAAAGTACATAGCAAACTTTTCTAATGCAGCACACAAAAAGCCAATTTAAGAAAATCACAAAACCATGTTAGTGGTAAAAGTCGATATGTTGCCTGTCATAATTTCCAGAGTTGATCACAAATTTCCCCAAGTTTTCTAGGATTCTTTTAAAATTCCCTGTTTTCCAAGTTTCCAGAGTGAGTGGCCGCCCTATCTATACTGCAAACAATATTTATAAACTAGAAATTCGCCCGCCAAGGTATGACGGGTGAAATTTGCTCCTACTCTTCTGCACTTGAATGAAGCAATTGCCTGTTAGGTGACATTTTGATAGTTGAAATTTTGAAATTTTAACCCTAACACCAGTGTATTAACCCTCAACTCCAGTAGATAGCGTTAATTGTTTTCGTTTCTTCATTCCCCGGAAATGACAGTCTTACCAGTAAAACTGTTAAGTTACCGAATCGAGTTCAGCCTTGTCACAATAAAGCCTTTCCCTGCATGTTGAACATTACCAAAACATATCATCAAATTATTATGCTGTGGCGTGAGTTTCATTGTTCAAACATGCGGGTTACTCAATCATCGGTTATTACTTATATGTGGATATATAAAACAACAAGGGATTCATCTTAACAAATAATTACCTGCCTACTTTTCCATATGCAAACTTTGCAGGAACCTTTACTCTTGCACTCTCTTCTTTTTCCATTAGACATATAACCAAATCAAGGCCTGGAAAAGAAGAAAAAGTTGAAAAGAAGTCCTATACTGTTAAACTAATAAGAAAAATAGAATTTGACTAATTACTAAGGAAATTACATGAGTTGTCAAAGAGATCTATAATTTAAAAAAAAAGTTAGATAGACAGGAGAGAGGTGAGTGGATGTGATTGTGCTGCATTTATCCAAAAATAAAATATGAAAAACTTTTCTAGGTTGTTAGCAAGAGTCTAAAGCTTGTTCATCTACTGGGCAACCTAGAAATAATTTTTCCCATTTGATTTTGCATAAATGCAGTACTGCCCCATTTCTTTTCTCCCCTGCTGGAAAAAGATGTTGGAGAATATTCCTAAATCAATAAGCAATTAATAAAGTTACATAAAATGTTCATAAAA
This sequence comes from Uloborus diversus, assembly GCF_026930045.1. Classification (NCBI taxonomy): domain Eukaryota; kingdom Metazoa; phylum Arthropoda; class Arachnida; order Araneae; family Uloboridae; genus Uloborus; species Uloborus diversus. The sequence goes on along the minus strand of NC_072732.1, from coordinate 163,401,452 downwards.
GTAATGAAAAGAATTATTTTCCTGATTAATAACTAATGTTGATTAATTTAGAATTACCATTAAAACAATTCAGAATAAACTTTTAAGTATTTTTGATTATTTAATGCAAACTTAATGTTTAACTGGGGGGAAACCAGTTTAGACAGGTCAAAAAATCCCATTTTTTTTTTTTTTTTTTAAATGTCATAAGATGTTAGTAGAACTGTTCAAGAATATGTTGCCAAAATATCAATTAAAAATTCTGTTTTGTTCCAACGCTATGAACACTTAAAAAACTGAAGATTGGAAAATGTCCACAGCAATTTTTTTCAATTGTGTTTTTCTCAAAATAACCATTTTTTCAACTGGTGTACATTCTAGGTCAAAATGTTATTGGCCAATCATTCCTACATTTTGTGTGAATATTCTTTACTCAATTATACTCTATATGAACCTAATTCTGGGATGCTATTATCATTTTTAAAAAAATCCAAAAAAGATGAACAAAAATGGTAGAAAAACGTGAGTTTTGTGATCAAACACATCAAAAGCATGAAATGTTTTATTTTTTTAACCAGAATTAGGTTCATATTCTAAGGAAATATTTTGTTAACAATAGACAAGAATTGTAATGATCACAGATAAAAATTGTGACTTCAGGAACACACACCATGTTGTTGGCATGCATTCCTGATGGCAGCCATCCATGGACATCAGCTTCTAACTCTTCGAAAAAACTACAAAGTTACTTCAAAATATGAAGAAACTATCCTTCCAGTTTGAACAAATTCTGATTATTCATTCCCTGTTAAAAACTGAACTTTCTGCCTCCTTAACTCCCCTCTTAACCCAGTGATTACCGAATAGTAGTTCTGATGCAAATAGAGAAAATTTTTATGCTTCAAGTGTTAGTTTTTCGGATGAGAACTGAAGCATTGAAGTGAAACTTAAAATGTGTTTATAAATTCTAGCAAAGTCATAAAAACACTAAGTTTTTACATATAAAAGGGAATTGTTTTTGTTGCTTTCTGATAAAATTTGCGTTGAATGTACACCCTTTGCTGCCCCTGGAAAAGTTCAAAATGACTGGTCTACCTTTGGTCAAATAGTTTGGAGACCTCTGCTCTAGTATATAAATTGCAAATGTATGTTCTGCTTAAAAAATATACTCTCCATAATTAAAATTTAGTACAGTAAAATCCCATTGCAACAAACTGTAATGGTCCCCAAATTTTGTTTGTTGTAATGGAATTCAAGCAATGCAATGGAAATTGAATAAGGATCAAGAAATTGACATTTTGCTGCATTGGTATTTCTTGAAAGAGGATTTCACTGTGTTTACTTTCTTTTAAAATTGTGAAAACATTATCCATGACTAAGCACAGCCTCTAATTAAACAGAAAATTTAAAATATTTAGAGTCATTTTTTACTGAATGTGCTATTTATTGCATGATGCTTTCTTTCAGAAAATATTTTTTTTGCAAAATATGTACTACATTAAATACTACTTTCATCAAGGAAAAACATAGTTGTAAAATATTGAAATAGAGTAAGAGAACAACTTTTAGTACAAATGTTCCCATGTACTAGTCGAGTTGAAAATGTTTAGCAGTTGACCTTAGAATAGTGTCAAATATATCATTTATCATTGGAGAAAAACTGTACTAAGATCAGGGTTCATACTCTATTTGGATGAAAAAATTCCATGACTTTTCCAAGATTTTTTCATGACTTCAATGAAACTTTTCATGATCTCGTTACACAAAGAGAATAGCACTATTTAATCTCAAACTTGGTAATATATGGAAATGAGCATTAGCAAAACGTCTATATGAATGCCTCAGCCTCATTGAAGCACTTACTCGTAATGGAAAAAATATAAGTGCACACTTAAAAAAACTAAACTATTCTTATTTGTCTTCATCATATAAATTTAAGTAAAGCAAAAATGCAGTGAAGCGAATATGATGATGCTTAAATGTCTGATATTTCTTTAAAAACAGGCAGAATGATATTGAATGTGACAAAGGTTGAATGAGTCATCACTAAGTTTCAATAAATTTGCTTCAAAAGTTACCTTTTAGTGTCAACAGTGCCTTTAATCCACGTAACTTGACAGTATTTTGGTTCTTTAAACTAAAGCCACATAGTTTAGTTCTTTATGTTTTTCTAAACCAGATCTTTTTACTTCCTTTTACAAAAAAGGAAGTATTGTATTCGCGAAAAAATTTTCACTCAAAAATCGCCCTTAATTTCCATTTTGCTCACCCCCAAATGAATGTTGAGTTTTTTTTTCGATTCGACCACATGCGGAAAAGTGCCTAAGAATGTATAGACACGCGAAATATCCATTTTGACCATCACCGAGGTAATTACAACGACTTTTCTCGTGACGTCTGTATGTATGTGCGTATGTGTGTATGTGCGTATGTATCTCGCATAACTCAAAAATGGTATGTCCTAGAAAGTTGAAATTTGGTACATAGACTCGTAGTGGGGTCTAGTTGTGCACCTCCTATTTCGGTTGCATTCGGGTGTTTCTAAAGGGGTCTTTTGCACCTTTTTGGGGGGAAATCATTGTTAATTTCGATGCAAACTCAAGTGGTGTTATAATTTGGCGGTCACTTGGCGATATATCGCCAGTCTTTTGGTTGCCAAGTTTTGTCGCCAACTTGGCGAAAAATTTGGCGATTTTTTTTTTTTTTTTTTTAAATCTGCTTTCAATGTGGCCATTGCTAGTGATATTTAAAGAGTTAGAGAGAGAATCCCATTAAAATTGCAATAATAGGGAAATAGCATTAAATTGGTGTAAAAGGAAGTCATGTGATGCACACATCAGCTCGTTTGAAAAAACCATTCAGTAATGAATCAATCTTCTGATTCAAAAGTATATTTGTTTTGTTTACAAATTTGAATATTTTCAAATGCATATAAATTAATAGGTTCAGAAATTCCAGAACACGTTTAATTCCGGACATTGAACTTAGCAGTGGGTCGCATGGAATAGTTTTGCATGCCCTATGTCTGGCACTCCTGTTTTAGAGCATCAGAATTCTTCTTTTTCTGTATTCTATCTCCTGACTTAAGATCTTTATTTTCTAAAACATTCAACAAATTAAGATAAACTCTGATAAATTTAATAATAAAGTCCTTACGAGTGATGGAATCAAACTCGCATGCAATTGAATTGCTTTTTTTTTTTGAGTGGGAGTAGCAAAACTAAGAACATGAAATTTTGCTACTACAGAATATGAAACATAAGAAGTGTTGAAAATAACAGAAAATTCAAAATAAGTGATGTCCAGGAAGTAAAATCAAATCGCAAAAAATGGAAAGCGGCTGCAACAGAAGTGGATGCAATGAGATTTCAAAATTCAGATTTGATTTTTGGATCATTCAATTTTCCACCTTTAATAGCTTTTATGTGCTATACTGTCAAATCACTCAAGATTTCTAATGCTCCTTTAGCTACTGTTCCTTTCTCTTTATCCAGGAAATTTTTCCATGACTTGAAATAAATTTCCATGACTTTCAATGAAAATTTCAATTTTCCATGACTTTTCCAGGTCTGAAATTCTGTTATTTTTTTTCCATGACTTTCCAGGATTTCCATGACCCGTACGAACCCTGTAAGATTGAATTCAGATTCATGCCAGCAATTAAGCAGTTGATCTCAGCTTGAAATTTGAACATTAATTGTCAATGGCAAACAGTCAGTAAAAGAACCTATCAATAAATTCACTCATTAAGCCTAATTAATGATATTTAACATTTTAAGTTAAATGATGAGTTACATTTCATAAATTTAATTTAAGGAAAAAAAAAGAACTTAATAAACAATAAAATATTCTTTACAAAAAGCTGGTAAGAGCTAGATAAAATTTCAAGAACTTAGATTAATTATTTACTCTACCCTGAAAATTACAATAAAAATATTCATAAAAATACCTAGAATTACATCCATATCCCCAACGATAAATTTCAGGTTTTCATTTTCTTCAAACACTTTATCATTTATGAAGTACCTAATACTGACTGTAGCTTGATCTCCTTTATTGGGACGTGTTTCAAAACCCAATCCAGGCTTTAGCACCTGTAAAAAAGTCGTAAACACTTGTTACATTGAAACAAAATCTGGTTAGTTATAAAAGTTAATATTGTAAGTAACTTTCAGTTACCATGTCAGCAGTCAAAATGTAGCACAAAAGTGCCTGCAATCTTACACTGACATTACCTAAACTAAAACCCATAAGGAGTATTATTCATATACCCTAATTATTGCCAATAAATGATGGATGGAAAAGTACTCTCTGTCTTTAACCTAGGCCATGTTCAAGTAGAGTTTCTGGTTGACCTGGGCTTCATGACGTTTGATTGATTATATGACATTGAACGTTTGATGTTTCACGTCAGTGATTAGTGCAGTGTGTGTCCATAGAATGTTTTCAAATACAATTAGCTAACCGGTAATACATTAGAACCCTTTTGGTTAGTCATCAGTGAGCTAGGGTTAACCGGTTGCTCTATTCAAACATACTCATGTAAAGAAATCTTGCTTTGTGTTTAAACATTAACAGTAGTTATAAACTTTGCTAAGCGTGCTTATTTTGGCACACAATGATCTTGATAATAACTGACCCCAAAGCAGAATACTTTACAATGTTCTGCAACATAAAATCATTTGACCGAAATTGTTCTGCAAGTACTTCAAGCATTGTACGCGAAAAAACATGATATTTTCCACAAATTGGGTGCCAAAAATCAAAATGGTTCATATCCGAGTTTTTTTTTTTTTTTTTTTAACTGGACTGTTGCTATTTATTTCTGTGAAAATGAGATATTTCCAGAAACATCACAGCTTTCAACCAAATAACTAACTAAAGAGCACTGAATTTGGGAAATTAGTTGATCATGAAAACTATAAAATCAATAAAAACTTTAATAAGATGTCAAACCTAAACCGATTGAGATTTTCCAAAAATTGTTTGTATGCTTTCTAAAATGCATAGAAAGAGCAAAGATACAAAATTTTATAAAAATTAGAACCTAAGTGTCAACCACATTTTTTTGGTTAATTTTACATGGCATGAAGGAGCAATTAAAATAATGTTACTAAATAAAGAAATTACTAAAATAATAAATAAAATGAGTCTAATTTGGGTTGTATACACTCAGGAACATTGAAAATAGCACACCAACAAAGAAGAAAGGTACAATTGTGAAATTTTGCATATAAGAAGAATGACATCTGATATGCAAATGATCCAAGTTTGGTGTCAATGCGCATGACCATTTACCCCACAGTATTGGTGAAATTGGGGAAAAAGTTCTATAAAAAACCAGTGCATAATTTAAGATTTATAAATGTTACGATTACATACGGATTGTCGGAGAACTTTAATGAGAGAAGGATGCCAGGTAGACAAGTTAGAAAGCGTTTCTCACAGTTAAGCAAGTTTGATGGAGGTTTGGTAATCGGCATGAGAATTGCAGGCTGGAACCCGATCCTCGTTACTGCATAGGTGAACCGTTCAGAGTGCTCCGTTAGAAGCTGCTGGAGGCAGTGGACTCTGAGATGGTACCCACGTGCAAAAACCCGGGTCTGGAGGGACCGGGAAGAGAGATGCAGAGAGAGGATGGAAGGGTAGTGTGGCAAGTGTTCGTGGATCCCATAGTGACTCGTTTCACCATACAGTAGACGTAGGCAGGGCTGCTGAGAGGGGGGGAGGCAGCAAGGGCAAAATTCCCAGGGCCCGGCCTGAGAGGGGGCCAGGAGGCCTCCTCAAAAAGAAAAAGAAATTTTTTTCAGAGTATATGCTGCTAAGTGAACTTGTTTTTGGTGTTGGAAAAGCAAAAACTTTGGGGAAAATAACATTTTAGAGTAGTATCAATACTTGAGCGCAGTGGCGAATCCAAGAGAAAAGCTATAGGATTGTAACCCCCCCCCCCCTTCTTACACCTGATCCCACAACATCCTCTAAGAAAATCATTTTGGTTCAGGGACTTCCATCCCTACAAACTTCTACGAGAGTCCCAAATTCAACTCCCTCTACCATCATGAGACGCAATCTAGAATCTAGAAACGTTCCTGGGGAGTATTGGAGGCGGGGCCTCGTACCTCCCAAGTCTCTCATTGGTCAGATGAATCCTCCGGAGAGGAAATAGCTGAGTGGTCGGCAAGTTAAGCCGATGACGTAAAAAGCTTTCCTTGGCGGTCAAACATGACTAAAAATTTGGAGTCCAAAAAAGAAATTAAATGAAAAAGGGGGATAAAAATGAAAAAAAAAAAACTTAGTCCTCATCAGTAAAGATTTGGACTAAAGTTGAAATTTTGCCTATTAGGTTTTCCTGAGTTTTTAGAAGAGGGAGGGCCGTCCTGAGCTTGGAAAAGACTTTCAATAGATTGAAGATTTTATTGATTTCAGGAAAAAGTTGCATGAAATCGGAAATTACATTGCTGGAGTTAGGCTCCTTAATGTTAGGGGTGGAGTGCCCAGGGATATTTCTGGAAGTAACCTCAGAGTAGGAGAGACCTACTCAGCGGCTAGCACCGCTTTCGCGCTTAATGGCTCGCTTGCCTTCCAGGTTGATTTTAGGTTTGGGGAAGGCCACGCAACCCCTATAAGAGGCTACGTGATCACCCCCACAATTAACACAATTGGGCTTTTCCTTGTTAATTTTGACTGGGCATTTGTCGCGAGAGTGTTCCCCCCCGCAAATGACACAGCGGACCTTACGAAAACAGTTTACTGCCAGGTGGTTGAACCCCTGGCAGATGTAGCTTGAAATCAAAACCTAATGTTTACAAAGAGGGCTTATAACTGTGTTTTTAGGACCAACAATTAAAAAATTTTCCGGGCAAAGGTTGCTCTAACCTCTTCTGTTTCCAAAACTTTAACAAAGGCGTTAGCAAACATAGCAATTTTAGGATATTCATTTCCATTTTGGAAAAATTAGAGAGCATCTCTGATACTCCTGTCTCCCCCCCCCCCCTCCTTTCCTCTCGTTAAAAATTATCAAAAACTTCATTTTTAGGACTTCAATTTCAAGAAATTTCAAAGTTGACAAGTTTTAACCCTTCATAAAGTGCTCGAACTTTTCTTCCTAACATTGCCAGCGTCCATGTAAACTGCAATTTTAGAACTATAGTTTCAAACATTTTGCGGGAGAGGAGGACCTTCACGAATGTTACACTTATGTCTGTAGGTTCATATGGTTATTTCTCTTTTTCTGCTGAACGCAATTCTCTAAATTTGATTGTGCGATACTAGTAATGACAGCCCCCCCCCTCCAAACAAAAATGTAGACCCTCTCTCTCTCTCTTATTATATATATGTTTGAAAAAAAATTGAATGACTTAAAGAATTTGGAAAAAAGTCGAGGTCAAGATGTTTGTTTAACATTAGTACGGTTAGCTTTTTTTTCTATATTTAACCAGCTTTTTTTATACTTTTTACAAAGAAAAACTATTAAATACGATCCCGTTTTTCCACTGTACACTGACTTATGGTATGACGCTTAAGATTACTATGAAACTGATGTCGCGGTGTAGAAAGCACACTAAAAAGTGAGAGCAGTCAACAGTATTTTTTTGGTGGTTGGAGGGGGGCCCGCATCTCACTATTTTGTTCCGGCGCTTGGGTTGAGCTATCGGCGGCCCTGGATGTAGGGGGTAGCAGTTGCTTCCGGATACATTTCTAAACGTTTTGCAGAAGGAAATCTGCAGTCCAAGCGTCCTTTCAGAGTACTTCCTTTAACACCAAAACATGGTAACTCCGTCTGCAATGGTGCGAAGACAGAGCGATGCCGGATGTCACTGATTGGCAAAAGGTGGTGCTCAGTGATGAATCTTGATTTGTTTTGGGGTCTGATAGTATCCGCGCACGGATGTGGAGGCGCCCTGGAGAAAGGTACCACTTCAGCAATTCTATCGCATGACACACTGCTCGTACAGTAGACATTGTGGTCCGGGAGGCTATAGCCTATGATAACCGGAAGCTGGGGGTGGAAAATCCCTTAAGGATCCTTAAGAGGTTTTTCCACCCCCAGCTCAGTCACTCCTATGCCAGGCTGATGAGTGCTAATAGGTACGAAACTGCAGTCCTTGGCTGGAATTGACTGAGCTGGTGGTGTATTTCATGTATTTCTGCCTTAGCTCTGGCTATTAGGGCGGTAACTTACTGAATACATACTTAATGCCTTTTAGTCAACTCTCCATATAACTCAAATATTCTCATATCTCTAAATTGTCATTGGGTCTAAAACACTTCAGAACACTGTGGGATTCATTCATAATTTAAAGGTTTTTGGCTTTATTCCCCTAAGGCAGCGTTTCTTAATTTCTTTGATTAGTGAAACCCTTTTTAGTGTTCATTTTTTTCGTGGAACCCCTGGTGTTTCAATAGTTTGCAGTGGTGTAGCCAGTATTCTGTTTTGGAGAATGCCCAGCTTCTTTCCTCAAAGAGACTATCACATTAACTAATTGTCATTAAATCACTAATTAAATACACATAATTATAGATCATTGAAATTATTGCCGATTATTAATAATTATTTCATTATTTCTTTTTGTAAAATACCAGTACACTCCTATTTGTGATTCTGAGAAATACTCAGAAATTTTAAAAGAGATAAATTACCTCAGAATTTATGCATGAGTCAAGATGATTAAAATAACTTCTTAATTAGGAAAAGAAATACTGATGTGCTTTACCTACAAAAGTGTTAATAATTCATTTACATTTACGTAGAAAAAGTTTTTAAACCTTAAATTAAAAATTTAAAATATCTCTTATCTTTCAACATTTTTTTGATTTATTTCCAAATCAGAGCAGACAGAATTAAAGTCATTGTATAGGATATAGGGGTCTTAGACAGAACTAAACTATTTTGATTATTGTGACCAGTACTCCTCCTTAAATCGGTCATCACTCGTTAAATGCTTAAATTGTCCTTTCAACTTCTGCCATAGATACTTTTCACTCCAGTGTCCCCTATACCTGCCACTACTTAGGGCTTAACCAGTTGGATGGAACCCTGAAGACAGCTCTGATTTTTTAAACCAGACCAATAACCGAGCAATCCCTGTACCCCTAGAGGTATTGTTTCACTTGGAGGACTTTGTGACCACAAGCATATTTAACGTCGCCCAGTCACCATTAATTAAGATGGTGGATCTTAGACCAGCGAGGATTGAATCTAGGACCCTCCGGTCACAAGTCCGATGCCTTACCACTCAGGCCACCACGGCCTTGCCATGGATACTGTGAGAGTGGCTAATATCAAGCTCAAAATATTTAAAATTGATGTCAAAAATCGTAATTTATGTCAATATTTGGTAATGTTGTAAGAGAGAGATTTGGGGTGCTTTCCCGAAGTGTGTTCAACCCAAATCTCCCCTCCCCCAAAAAGGAGTCACTTTTAAACTATTTTTGGCGATATTAGGGAGTCAATAGCTTCTTCCACAAGTTTTTCAAAATTGAATATTTTAAAATCCAATTTTATGATATCTTTGGAGACAGTAGCTGAAAAATAAGCATTTTGGAATTGATGTTGAAAAATTCTGAAGTTAAAACCTTAAAGGCACTATTTTATGCTATTTTTGTATGTGCATTATTTTAGGCGAGAAATAAAATTGTTCCCATAGTGGCTAGCATGGGCGGATCCAGGGAGGGGGCCATGGCCCCCTCTGAGAAAATTTCAAGAATAGTTAAAATCCCCTTTTTGAGGAAAAATGCAAAAAAAAAAACCCTTATAATACATACTAAGTCTAACAATAAGGAAAACGAGAAGGGGGCCATGGCCACCCTGATAAAGTTTAAAAATAGTTAAAAACCTTTTTTAGAGTTAAATATAAAAAAATCCTTTTATTCCTCGAAGTCTAACAAGGATATAAAAACAACGTCGGGAAGCCATAAAACCACACTGAGGAAGTATCAAGTATAGTTTTTCAAACCCCCTTTCCTCACTTAAATTGAAAAAAACAAAACAAGAAAAATTTCATCGTAATTCATCTGAAGTCTAACAAGAATGGAAACAGTGCCAGAGGTAGGGCATGGCCACCCTACGGAAATTTCAAAGATATCAAGTGAATACCAAATATTTGGGTTCATTTAGCATAATGGGCTCGTCTTGTTAGATGTGTTTACTTCCCCCATGGAAGAAAGAAAAGGGATATGTGTTAGTAAGTGTCCAAGAAAAAGTTATACATTTAATGATCGTGCATTAAGTCAAAGTTAGATTCAAGATTTAACCAGACTTTATGCAGTGCTATGCTGCAATGTAATTATTCTTCATTCCCTTTTCAATGTGGGAACCTCCAAACCACTCCTCTTGTTAATATTACCAAAGATTGTCTATAAGCCACGTTAAAAAAAAATAACTTGTAAAAGTTTCCAGGGGAGGGTCTCCCAACTCTCATTTTCGTCAACATCTTCGAGATCGGCCTACATTTTCAGGGCCGGATTCGGAAGTGTGGAGGGCCCCGGGGCAACGAAGGAGTGGAGGCCCCTAACCAGGGTTCGAAAAGATCATCATATTTTCGAAAGTATCCAATACTTTGATATAAGGTAGGTGCGGGTAATAAGGCCTACCTAAGGGAGATTTGGAATAAAATGGAAAGAAAAGGATCCGAATCAGCAAATTTAATTAAAGTACCATTTAATTACTACACGAAAATAAAAAACGGTCTTTCTTGCCGAAAACAAACATAAAATTAATTATTTAAAAAACCTTGCAATTAGGCCTTATTATACTACAATAGGGTAATAAGGCCTAATATTTTAACACTCGTAAATAATCAAAATAAGCTATTAACATTGGTAATTGAGATCATTTGTAATATCCTTAAGCATTACTCATGCTGAAAATCTTCAAAATAACAAGAAAAAAAATTAACAGCCATCAGGGCACTCAAAAATATCTTCGTCATTGGCTGTCAAACCGACGCATTGCTCGTGATACCACCTGTTGCATTTTGAACAGGTCCTCATGTCAATCATTTTATCCTCCTCACAAGCGTACAGTACCAACAAGCGTCTTTTTTTTTTTTATCATCTTTCTTTGAGGGTTGACGTCATTTTTTGCTTTTTCTCTTTTCTATATTCTTCAAACAGTTCTTTGGTGACTTTAATTCCTCGATAATTAATAGATTTTCTTCTTAAAATTGATGTTTTTTCAGTATTTTTCATTGAAATACGCATAAGCTCCTGAAATGTTTTTTTTTTAGTTGAGCTAGTGGTACATTGTCCTCTTCATCGTCCGAACTAGAACCGTAAATCATTCCGTACGTCGTTCCAAGAGGTTTGTTTGGGGTACTATTAATTATTTAATCTTGTGCTGTTGATGTGGAAGGCCTTAGGGTTATTGGCGTGAGGGAGGTGCGAGGTTGCGAATTTTTTTTTTTGAAATTTGTCAGCTTCGGGAGCTGGAATTTCTGTTAATACAGACGGAGCAAAAGCTGTTTCTGAAATAGCATGTGGATTCAATGGATACAAACCAGTGGCTTTAAAACCGCTTGTAATGTTAATATGTGTCATGCATTTAGACCAGACATTTGAAAGAATAACATTAAACCGTGCCTTGGTGAGCTTTTTGTCTGGGTTTTGTTCCATAAATGATAAAACTTCTGCATCCCAGTGGTGTTCAAATGATCGATAGACGGCTTTATCAAGGGGTTGGAGTTCATGAGTGGTGTTCGAAGGTAAACAGTATAATGATATATCGAGAGAATCGGCGACTTCAACGATTGTTAAGTCTAGGTGACAAGCCGCTCCATCAAATATTAAAAGGGACTTTCCTGCACTTTTAAATCTAGATAGGTGCTTTAGAAATTCTGTAAAAAGTTCATTAGTCATATAACCCTTTGTAGATTTTTCTACCAAAGAACTCGGTGGCAAATTGTCATATAATTCTGCATTCAACCGTTTGCTTTTAAATATTATCATTGGTGGTATAGCAGTATCAAGTGCATTTACACATCCAGCTATTGTGACACTTTCGGCATATTCCAAAGACTGTAAATGCACTCTTTTAGTCCCCTTCTTTGCCAAAACAGTCTGCTGGTGATGAATTGTGAGACGGCAGCCTTTCTCATCCATGTTGTATATTCTTTCAGGATGACTTCTCAAGTACAGATTATCATAAATTTCATTCAGTCTGTTAAAGTGATCATTAATGATAAATTTGTTAAGCTTTTGAGCTCTGGCCAGGTTCATAAATTGAGCTTTTCGTCTAGATATTTCCGGGTGTCTTTTCATAAATGCTTTAAACCAATCTTTACCAGCAACTTTAACAAGTTTATTAAAATTATGCTTTATGTTATTAAGCTCACAAAATTTATAAACCAAGCGTTGGAGAATACGTGGTGTCACAGGCAACCCTACTTCAGCAAACCTCAAAATTCTGATGACAAGATGAGCTTCCTGGTCATCACTGAGAATAGATTTTCTACCAAGTGTTTTTTTCAAACTTCCGGACTGGAGATGGTTTCTAATGGTTCTCCTGGGAACGTTATACCTCACAGCTGCTTTATGTGAGCTCAGCATACCTCTTCTTACTGCTTGGACAGTCGACACTAAGTCATTATCAGACCACAGTGCTCGTTTGGGGGGCATCGTGATGTAGGCACTAAAATAAGAATGAACCAAGTCGTAAACAGTCGCAATTACTAATAAACACTCATACCATGTTGAGAAAGGTTCAAAATAAGATTCACAGCTGAAAAACTACGTTACAAAAAAAAGGAGTATAATAAGGCCTACGGTCAACTTTCGTAAGCCTTATTAGCCGCTGATGTCGAATTTAAAAAAATACAAAAAAGTACAATAATTCGATCATATTATTTCACTAAGAGATGAAATATCGATAGAAGCATGAATCATGGATTGCCTACATTTGCAATTTAAAGAGTTCAATTTTGAAAAAATTTTGGAAGTGGACCTCAGAATATCTTCAACCCCTAACCTTACCTAAGGTAGTCTAGAATGCATGTTTAAGTCTAGAAATTAGTAAAATTTACTGGGATGGGTTTTTTGATCTCTCCTCCCCTTAACACCACCCAAAATTGTCTAAAACAGCCTTTTTAGAGCTACAATTTCGGGGGGAACGTTCCAAACCTCTCCTCCCCTACCATTACCAAAGATAATTAAAATGCAACTTTAAAACTCCAAATTAGAAAAAAAAATTTGTGTGAGCCCTCGAATTCCTCCTCCACATATCATCACGAAAAGATCGTATTAAACTGCGTTTTTGTCTCTACAATGGCAAAAAAAAAATCCGCCGGAGAAACCATGAACCTCCCTCTTCTTAACATTATTGGAAATAATGTTTGCGTTTTTAAGGTTTCAATTTTGAATAATGGGCAGGGGGGGGGGGGTCGCACTCGAGCCCTTAATACTGCGAAAGAGTTAAAATGCATTACCAAAGATCGTCTAAAATGCATTTTAAAGACTGCAAATTCAAAAGCTTTCCGGGGAGAAACCCCCGGGCCCCCTTTACTTCGTAAATAATATTATATACTTACGATTGGTTCATATCGGCTTCCTCTTAAATCAGAAGTCCTATACAGTCGCCTCAGAACACAGCACTGATTACAGGAATACCACTTTGAGGCGACGATATATACACACGCTTGTTAAGAAAAGAGGAAAATTATTGGGAAGTTTATACAGCCTTTTTGTTAAATTTGCGTCACCTAGTGAAAAATTTCTTAAAAAATGATCTAGTTAAAGATGGGCTATATTGATATTTGTAAAATTCAAATTTTTTCTGAAGCATCGTATTTTTCCAAATGGCCCCCTCCGAAATTTCTGTCTGGATCCGTCCCTGGTGGCTAGGGTCAGGTGGGGTGAAATGGGGCGGATTTTGTCTATTTTTTAAAATGATGCCATTTGCAACCCTATAAACTTTTTTTTGTACTTTTCTAAAAATTTCATCTTTACATCTGATTCTTCCCCTTTAATTTAAGCTGCTTCTCATTGAAATTTGTGGTCATTGACAATCTGAAAATTGCAATTAAAGTATCTGACCCATTTCACCCCATGGTGGGGTGAAATGGGTTTTAATGGGGTGAAATGGGTCACAGCAATAGAAACATACAATAACTAAGAAATTATTACCAAAACACGTACAATAGCTGAAAGAAATTGTTTCCCATGAACCATTTATTTATTTTAACTTATTCAACACCAAAATATTTTGAACTAAAACAGAAAAATATAATGTCCACAACAATCAAATTCTGCTCGTTCAATGTCTTCAGAATTTGACATCTAGAAACAATGTCTATATCTTTCTACTCAGGAAAAATGTAGTATTTGCTTGAGTTGGCTTTTTGTAGAAAATTTACGCTGTTGTAATCCTGGTCATTGACTTCTGTCAAGTGATCAACAAATTCTTTTGATGATTTCTTGCTCTTGTATTAGACAAGCGTCCACTTCCCAGGTGTTAGTTCTTGCATAAGTAACTCAGACATTTCTTCATCCAAGAGTTGCGTTTCATTCGGTTGCTGCTTCTTAGAAGATGTAGTGGCTCTTGCTTTCATGAGCAATTCTGGCTTCCTCTTACATAAGTGGCATGCCGACCTTTTTTCGAAACTCCTGGCCCACTCTATGCCAAGAGTGCCACAGTTGCATTTTTCAGAATTGGCCTTTATGAAAACCTTAGTAACAATGATTGTATCTTTCGATCAAATGGGAAACCATACTTTGTAGAGCTGAAGCATTACATTTTTCTTCTTCTTCACTTAGCGTTGTACGTCCAACCACCCTTTTCGACTTAGTGTTTCGGGGACCCATCTCCTCGGCGTTTTTCTTGGCATATATTTCCTTGCAGCTGCAGGAATTGCTAAACCACCTTCAACTTCAATTAGTGCAGCCTCTAAATCAGAGTCTGAATATTTCTTTTCCCTTTTTTTACATACACCCCAGGCATTTTCATGAATCAATAAAAAATTTGAATTAGGAAAGAGTAGGTAGGTAATAGGTTGTAAATATGGATGGCAAGTTTAGCTTTTGAATTCTACACATTAATAATACATACTTAATTTTACGTTACCTTTACTTTATACATATGTTACATTTAAAAATCTTCTAAATTTCCGTTTAAGGGTCATTCCACAGTATTCACATGTTACGTACGGGACATTTCACAGCAAAAGTTTAAGATAATAGTAGTTTTTTCATTGACAACAATTAAAGTAGGTACTTTGTAACTATTTTTTAAGCATTATATACAACTTCAACTAGGTGTCTGTAAAATATCTTTTTATTTTATTGATTTGTTATTTTTTAAAAAAATAATCAAGTTTTGTTACGTACGGGACATCACAATTTTTTTTTTTAAGTACTTTCAGTCAATTGGACTTTGCTCTGAATTTATCAAATATTTTTACAAATAAATATAGTGAGTGAAAGCAGAAATATACCTGCTAACAATTACCTCTTTAATTATTTCTGAAAAAATCTCATTAATTAATAAAAACTAATTATTTTTGTTATGTATGGGACAAAGCTGTTTGTTACGTACGGGACATATGAATTGAGATCTCAGTTCTATGAAGAATTTTTATCTAAAATGAGCATAAATTTTGTGAACTTAATAAATTTATTATTTAACTAGTTCAAATAAAAATAAATAAAATTTTCTTGAATATTTTAATTGTTTTTCTGTTTAAATCAATAAATTCTGGTCTACATTTGAAAAAGAAGAAACAAACCAGTACAATTACAGTATAAATTACTGCAGATCTGAAACATTTTTTTATATTAGTCCTAAGAAATTAATAATGTGTTCAATCTTTTTGACCTCTTCGAATGGTAATGAAAAATGTCCGCGGCTATTAATTGAACTAGGTGCATTGCGAAGTTTTGCCAAAATATTTTTTTTAAAGATTCTATCCTTTTCTGGAACTTGCGGCCAGAAAAATTTGTTGTGTCCCGCAGGTTTCATGAAGGATACATACAAATACTGGTTGTCTATATCTTCTACCACCCCTGGCCACCAATTATCATCATATAAGACTGACACCCAGTCTGACTTTTCAATTAACACAGAAACGCTCTGTGCAACTGATCTAGATTCTACCGGAACCAAAATTTTGATTTCTTCATCAGGATTTTTTTTATGGGAAAAAGAAGAATTTATCCAAATGCCAAGAGTGTCTGAGCTAATTGGTTGGGCGAAATGAATCCGGTGAATTCCCGTTTAGGTGGCCATTTCCCACTTTTCACGAAAACCATTCTTTACAATGCACCTTTGAATATCATCTTCACTTATGTATTTGATATTTATATGGGGTGTCTCCTTTTTGGCAGCTTCAAAAAATTCCATTGCTGTATTTATTATATATTGCTTCCGTAATATGCCGAGCCAAATGTTCCTTTTTACCACTGCCTCTAAACCATCCACTGCACCTTTTCCATGTGCAGTTCCAAAAAAGTTCCAGTCTGCTGAAACACCATAATAATGCATGTGGAGCATTAAATTTTGCATATTATATCTGTTTTTAAATTGTGCCCCACAGCCATCAGACTAGAAATGAATATGACTAACTGTCAGGGTCCGTTTGATATCTTCAATTATTGTATAATTGAAAGCAAATACTTCATCCTTAGTGTGGTGTAAGTCATCAGAAAAAGACAACATAGTTTTTAGGTTCCAGCTCCAGAGTCTCGCTGTTTTTATAGTATATAATACACGTAAATATAGTCACTTGGGATGAGTTCCAATGAGCTGCCATAATCTCTCCTTGTTGCTTCAAAGTAAAATTTTCAGCGAAGTCTTCATGAATAATTATATTTTGAGCTTTAAGATTTTCTTTTATACATTTGAATTTGGTAAGCTGCTTTTGGGCGGTATAAACATGCATGGCAAAAGGTTTTAAAAGGCTTCTTGTGCCTGGAGTAAGTCACAAACAACTAGTTCTTTTTTCATTTTTCCTTCAATTCGCTTCCATTGATAAAATTGGATATCCATTTCTTCGTCCCAGTTATCACAATTTATTGTCTTGCTTGTCCAAGAGTCCACACCACATTCTTTGCAATTTCTGCTGCAACAATTTAATGATTTACTGTCATTTAAGTTGAAGTAGCATATTGTTTCTTTCACTGCAGTTTCTGCATTAGTTGGTAATTTTATTGAGGCAATTTTATTGAGACCTTCTAAGAGCATCTCAACATTTTCATATTGCATGCACATACAAACTTCGTGATCTCTCTGGGATGCTAGAAATACTTCAGCAGGACGAAGTTCCGCAAATGTACTAAACCCTATGGATAAATTGGCTTCTTCTTTAAACAGTTGATGTGCTTCCTTTAGTTTCATTATTAATATTCGTTTTTGATACTTGGTTCTTTTTCCTGAAACAAGGTCTTTTACAGAAACATATTATTTTTTTCCTGGCAAGATTCTACTTATGGAATCTTGTCTGTAAAAATCTATCACTTCCTGTTTTTGGTTTTCGGTAAGTGCATCTGTCCTTTTTTTTCTAACATCCTTCTCTTTATTAACTCCCTCAAGACATTTAATGTTAATTTCCTTTGAAAGTACCTTAATTTTTTCTGGTGACCAATTTTTTATAACATTTTTAAGAATTGGTATTTGTTTGGTTGGTGTTGATGGTAATACACTTTTGACACGCTTTAAAGCTTTACCTAAAACTTGTGGTGTCATCATCATAGAATTTGAAGGTTGTTCTTCATGTACAGTCATAGTTTGACATCTCTTGCTTCTTTCAATTTCTTTTTTCTGAGCTCTTTTTCTTTCAGTTTCATATTTCCTTTGTTGGTAAAATTCTTTTTTAGTCATAGTGAACTTTTTCTTCTCCCTGTATCTTCTAATTCTTTCCCTTTCTTTGATTTTATCAGCCAAACAGTTATCTACATCATTTTTACTTTTCAGTCTGTGTTTTCTAACTCTCTCTTTTGAAGTAATACCATAATTAACTTTTATAAATTATAATTATTCTAATATACTTTATATTAAAATCAAAAATATAATCAAAATGTATTTAAATACCTATTGCGTAGTAAATAATCATACATATATAACTTTTTGAAGTTAAATAACTGATCAGTTATGATTCCCAAGTTTCTTTTCCAATTTTTCAAGCATTCTATATTACAACTAATGGTAGCTCTAGTTAACAGTTAACCACATGTGTTCATTTATACACTGGTTATAGCTGGTACTGCCATCTATGAAGTAATATTCCAAAATATATCTAAAAATTATATTTTATCCAAATTTGAAATTAAAATTCTGCTTTTTGTCCCGTACGTAACAAATTTGTCCCGTACGTAACACACTTTTAATTATTATCTCCTGGTTCTAAATTAACAGTTAGAACATTTTAATTGAATAAATTAAGAAGTTGGTTCAATAGTTGAAGAGAAAACAAAAAACTGTTTTGTTGTCATCAGTATTATTGGTAATAAGATTAAAAATAAGCTTAGAATTGTTATGTACGGGACAGAAAGAAAAAAAATATTGAAAATTTATAACTAAACATTCTTTAAATATGTTTCTTACTACTTCATTTAATGCTACTACTATAGAGGTTTAAATAAATTATAGGAACTTTGAATTAAAATAAAATATTTTTTGAGTTATGGTTAAAAATAAAATGTCCCGTACGTAACAGACTTTTCAACAAGTCCATAATAAAAGCTCAGTAAGTTTTTTTAGGGGTAAAAATAATGATATTATTTTAATAAAATTTGAATGTGGAGATTTCAAGCTTTAAAATGATATATAACACTTCAGAAAAAGTAGAAAAAATTTTTTTGAAGCTCTGAAGCCAAATACTGCGGAATGACCCTTAAGACCTATTTATGGATTTTAAAAGTCAATTTACTCTCATTATGAATTAAAATTCGCTAAGCCTAACTATGCCCCATTTCACCCTACCACATGAAAATAGCAACAAAAGAAGAAAGAATTGATACTTTTCCTACCAGTTTTTTGCAAATTGTAGATGAAAGTCTGTTCTAACTGATAACACTTGAGAATTTCAAAAGAAAAAAAATGTATAGCAAGATTTTAAGAAGTTTGTCAGGCTTCATAAAAATTCACATGTGACTTCAGAAACAAAATGTCAGTATAGGGCAGTTCTCAAAAGGTGGGAGCAAACACAGACCTCAACTTTGAAGCTTCAACACCAAATAACTTTCATTTTAATTAACTCAAAAATTTGAGTTAAATTATAATACTGTATAGAGACAAGAATTGACATAAATTATGGAAAAAATGCTCTTTAAATGCCCTTAAAAAAATATTTTCTTTGCTAAAAGGCGCAATTTTGGACATACCAAAACGTTAACTGAGCAAATGTACCATTAAAGAAAAATTTTTTTAAATTATTTCCATACGTTTCAAAAAAAATTTAAAGGTATGAATCTTACACTGAATAATTTTTTGTTAATATTTTACACAAATAACAAAAGTAAAGACAGATTATTCACTTTGTAAACGATTTTAGAAAATAGTAAGTTTGAAATTTGATGCATGTCCAAAATTTACGATCTTTACAATGCTATTTTTTGAGAACTAAGTATATGATGTTTTCATTTTAAAGGTGTTTATCGAGCTTCAGAATCAATTTTTAATTGTTTAAAAGTGTTTTCATAAGCTTTTATGCAGTATCTTAGAAGAAAAATAATTTTTTTTAAACGTACATGTGAGATGTCCAAATGGCGTTACGATCTTGACGCCGATAATTCTGTCCATTTATTCATAATTTTTGATGATCTACTGTCTTCTAACCTCAATAAAAAACGTTATTATAATGTTATCTTCTTTAATCCATTGGTATTCTGCATAACTAATATGTTACACATTGAACAATACATAAATTACAGTAGAAACATGGCTGCTTATGATCGAACCGAAAACCATTTTGCGCTAAAATCGCCAAGCAAACCTCCGTTGGCGACAACACAGTATACGATAAGCTAAAGGTTACCAGAGGGGAATTCCAATTTGACAAATGTAGTTTATCGTCAGCTGTACCAGTTTTGGCGACTTTATCACCTGCGCTAGCAATTTTTTTTTTTTTTTTTTCCGCTTTTATTATTTTAGAATTCTTTTTCTCTTCTTTCTTTTGGAAACATAATTTAACGATCTCCAAATAGAAATACGAATTTCTTTCTTCAATATTTTTTTTAGACATCATTTTAATTCTTATGACATTAGAAAAAATATTCATTATTAAAATGATGTCACTTTTTACAATTGTATTATTTTTAATTTGAAGCTTTTTTTTAACTTTGCATCAATTTCTTCAAAATCATTCCAAAACTTTATTAAATGTAAGGAGCAGCATGTATAGCCATTCAAGTATTTCATTAACATCCTCTTTATTATTAAATTGCAAAATTTAAAAAGTAGTAAATAAAATTTTCATTGGAAAAGTTAAAAATCAGATTAACAATTGTCAAAAATGGTGAAACTTACGTTATGATGATGTCCAAAATCCGTTACCTACAGGAAAACAATGTCCAAAATCTGTTACCTACAGATTGCTGATTTAATTTGCTAATTAACAATTTTTACAAATACCTGCTGTCTTTTCATGTTCATGTATTGTGTTCTAGGTATGCATACTATAGAATAAAATCAAAATTGATGTCAAATTCGAAAATTTTTGAAATTGCTCAAAGTTAACTTTTTTGTTCCCACCTTTTGAGAACTGCCCTAAGTGCTCCCAGCAATTTACACAGAAACTTTTTAATAATCAGAATTGTAGCCAAAAAGCCCCTCATAACTTGTGTAAAGTTTGAGAAAATTCAGCCACATCAAAAATTTTTACTAATAAAAATACACAGCATGACCCATTTCACCCCACCTGACCCTATCCCCGATGGGTAATTAATAATGCTTAGATTAGATGCAAAGTGACAGTAAATGTATTTTTGAAAAGGCGTTATTTTTGTCGATTTAATAAGTGACAAATTTGAAAGGTGTGAAAAGAAAACATAAAAATCTCACGGCACCCCTGAAAGAGTTCCGTGGAACCCTCTGATTCCGTGGAACACAATTTAAGAAACGCTGCCCTAAGGACTTCGAGTTATTTAGAAATGACCGTATATGGAAAATACATGCACAAATATGCATAATTATAATATATTTTGAAAATCTGGGAGAAGGGGGGGGGGGGGCAATTGACCCCACAGAAAATGATACACTTGCACCCTTTCCACTTTGAGCTGGGTACGCCCTTGTTTAGTGGTCCCAGCTCTTTGCACCAAAATCTAGAGTAGGGGAAGAGTCTAATGGTTTCAATCGAAATCTGATTCTGAAACCAATAACATTACATAATCATCACATGAAGAAAAAATTTAGCACACAAATGAACGGAGAAAAATGGGACCAAGTGGTTTTGTTTACAATAAGCTGTTGATAATATAAAATTGATCTCAAAAAGTGAAAACAATTGCCTAACCAAAGTTAATAATAATGAAGCAATAATAATTTTAGAAATAAATAAATAAAAAGATGTAAAAACTTAAAAGTTTTTAACTTTAACAACTTTACAAAGATATTAATATTTCTGCACAAATTCAAACTTTTAAGCAATCAAACGCTTTTACAATTAGATCCTCTTAAAAGTAGGTCAGATTTAAGAACTATAAAAACAAATAATTTTTTATTTAAAAAAGTGGTAAATTATTGTAAGATATACTTGTGAATAAAAGAAACATCTAAGCGCCCTAATAATTAAAAATAAGGATACATTAAAAGTTAAAGACAGCACTTTTTAAAAAAAGTTTCCGCCAGTTTCATGAAAATTATATACATATAATTCTTGTATCATAATTTACCTTCTTCATCAGTTCTCCGCTTCCTAAAACATCGACCCATTCATCTTCTTTTACTTCAGTATCAATACCTGTCGTGGAATTGTTTTCAACATGTTTTTCTATATGTGTATCCTCTTCAAAATTATCAAGTTTTCGAGATGCTTCCATAGGTGATTTATCAATTAAATTTAAATTACTATTTTGCACAGGCACAGAATTTAAAGATTTGTCTGACAGATTCTCGTCTGAATTTTCCAATTGTAATTTTGAAGATTGTCCATCATTATCTATGAGAAAAACTGGAGTTAAAACTCCCTGAATTTTCAGTAGCTGTCATGTTATATTTACTCTGCTACGGGAAGGAAAAGTAAAAATCTTTAAAGATAGTTGAATTCACTTCACCTTTTTACTGCTTGCTTAGATAAAGAGGTTAAAGAGCTGGAGTAATAAACTTTTAAGACAGGACACACAAGATTCTTTTCACTACAACTGTAACTTTTTGTGTAGCTTATGTGTTTACAGATTTTTGTCAATCATGTCAAATTAGGAATATTTATACAAAATCTTTTTTTCCAGCATTTTTTTTTCTTATGTGGAAGGTTTTTTGCAGCTTATTACGTTTAAAAATCAATTTTTTACAAAAATGTTCTGGTACATAACTCTTATTTTTGTGTTACTATGAGACCTTTCAAAAATGTTCCAATACTATTTATACCTTTTTCTCCTGGAATATGAGAAAGGAAGTGGCCTACAGCAAATATGTTTCACAAAAAGAATAATGTGCACTTTTTCTATTTGGAACAACAAGTAACTTGATTAGCTGCCTGACCCGATTAAATGTACATTTGACAGTAATAACATTTTGTCATGTGTCACCGCATTCTATTTCACTTTCGTAAATGATATTTCTGATAAACTATTGACTTATAATATTTTTTTCTCTTTTTAAGAAGAAATGTCATATGAAAACTTTGCACAGTTACTACGATATTATATTAATATTACTACAGGGTAGTGGTAACACAACCTGGAAATCAGGAAATTTTTTTATTTCCGGCAAAAAATCAACGAATTAAAAAGGGATTTAAAAAAATTCTCCAAATATCAGGGGGGAATAGCATTTGCAATCGCTAAATCGACTAATCTTGGTATTTTCTTAATTGTAACTTCCTTCAATGAACAAAATGAAAGCAGTATCGTTTTTCCAAACAAAACCCTTAAAACGAAAAAGAAAATTCGGAGAACAGCATTGTATTTTTGCAGTCTGCTTTATATATTCTATTGTTCAAAAAATAGTAAGTTGTATGATAAACCAATAGCAAATGTTGAAAGATTGCCACTCAGTTGCTTAATGGACAATCATTAAAGTGCAGTACAAAACTGCAAAAAATGCTAATATATTTCTGGGTTACAATAAAAGTGACCCTTTATTGTGAAGAAGGGAGTTAATGGAAAAAAGACATAAGACCATTCAAATTTAGTTGCCCTTAGTTGAAGGTTTTTTTAATCTATTACTACTGCTTCTTTTTGCATTCTGAAAGATGTTCTTTGTAATCCAGAAACAGTTCTGCAATTGTCTGTGTAAAGTCACAATTGTAAAATCAGGGATATTTTTGAAACTCAATCAGGGAATTATCAAAACTTTCTTTCTCAGAGTTTGTCACCACCATGTACTGGCAAAAGATTACTAACTTACTGTGAAGCAAGGTTTTTGACACTAGGGTAAATACCATGGTGAAAACTGGTTTTTACCTTCCTGTCCAAAAACCCTTGTTTCCGAAAGTATTCAAGGCAACTTTTTCAGTTAATTAAATTTTGTGTACAAATATCGAAAACAATAAGTCTGATAAGAAATACTTTTTTAATTGAAAAAACTTTTAGTTAAAACCTAATTTATTGAAAGTGAAACTTTCAAATGTAAACTTATGCACCCAATTCTAAACCTTGCTTCTTCATTTAGTCTTCATTTTAAAAATTTCAATTAGTTCTTAATTTGAATAATTTTGTTTTACTAGCAGCCAACTTTCCTACATATTTGTGATTTTAGTACATGATAGTGTTCAAAAAGAGTACAAAAGAGGAATTACAATATTAATGATAAAAAAATTTCACTTTAGAGAAAAATGCTCTTCTAACCAAAATAAGTAGGTAAAGAAAACAAATGAGTTAAAGTGAACTTTTTCAATACTAAGATTGCAGGTGATAATTTTTGTTATGTGTGACATAATTATTTGTTTCTCATTAATTAGGCTTTCATTCATTTCATTAGGTGTGGTGTACATTCAGGAGACATAAAGGGGATCTGATTCCACTACCATCGATGGGAAATCGGTCAACTTGACATCGGCTTACCTAAGGTCCATTCCCCACACAGTCATGCAATTTGCTATCTACCAATTCCAAAGCAAATAAAAAGTTCACCAAACCATGGCCTGGTGAAATCAATAAGCAATTTTAATTGTTAGAAGAAAAAAAAAATATGCTGAGGAAATAAATATATTGTCAGATTATTTTAAGTGACTTTTTTTTTGCAACACTATAAATAAACTACCTGTTTGAGTGATAAAATTAGTTTAAAAAGTTTTATAAATATTTGCAACCTAAAGATGTTCATTTAAAAAATTTAAAAAGACTCTTAGTTTTGGAAACTTATTAATTTATATATAGTGCTTCTGGTACTTATTTAAATAAATGTTGTTAAAATAAGGTCACTAGCATTTTCTTAAATTATTTCAGCTATCAAAAAGTTTTAGTAAAAATAGTTTTAAATATTTCATATTGCTTTAAATTGTTCATTTGCAATGCATTTAAGAATCAATAGCTTTCAAAAATTTCAACTAGATAGTTTATCAAAAATGTTCCTTTTCGTGATTAAAGGAGTTTATATTGTTGGCTATATTGATTTTTGCAACACGTGCAATATTAAATTGGCCGAAGTACTGTACTTTGCATAGCTATCATTGATGTCAAAATTCA
Source organism: Uloborus diversus (assembly GCF_026930045.1). NCBI lineage: Eukaryota > Metazoa > Arthropoda > Arachnida > Araneae > Uloboridae > Uloborus > Uloborus diversus. The sequence continues at coordinate 163,376,699 of NC_072732.1, read as the reverse complement.
ATCAAACTGGAATAATGCTGCAGAAAAATTTTCTATTTGTGTCTGCTTTTAATTTTCTGTTCAGCCATAAAGGTGCCTACAATAAATTAAAAACTATCAAAAGCAGAACAAGATGAACAAAAATAAATCAACAGTAGAGGAACATTGCAAGAACGATGGCACAGATGACTGAATTATTTCACATGATCTGACGTATACTATTCAATCTAAAGGAAGAAATTTTTTGTCAATGTGGGATTGTTGATAAAATGAAGCAAGATTTGATTAATGTGAAACTTCCAATGTCACAAGGGTTCTTAAGATGCATCCCCGCCATATGATTTGGGGATCCTCCCAACTCCTACATTTTCATAGGGTAAAACTAAACATGTCTTCCTTCAAAATGTAACTTTTCCTCCTCCAAAATTTTTTTTCTAACTATGCTTCTGCATCACGTCACGGTGAAGCTCATTCCTTTTATAATGTCATCTTGTCATTATAAATATGAAAAATCTTAGCTTTTGACATTACTCGAATATCTTAATGCGATAGAGAATGTGCAAAACATTTTATCCTTCTTGCCAGAATTGAGAAAAAAATAGCTAAATTGCAAAACCTTAAAATTGAGAAAGTTGGCTTCAATAAAATATTAATAATTGTGTAGCTCAATTTAAGCTACACAATTATTGATGTACAGTATGGTATTTTGATACTATTAAAAGAAACCTCATTTTAAATCTAAAAAAAATTAATTGAAATTCATTATTTTAAAATCAAGCCATATCAAAACCATGTCATATTAAATTTAGCTTTATTACCATGCAATACTGAATCCGTGTTATAACACTTGCAAATTTTGTACTGTGTAATATCGAAACTGTGTTGTGCTAGTATTCTGTTGGGAGGCCTGTATATATATAAAAAAGTGATTTGAAATTGCCAAAAAAAATGATTTTATTGCACGTCATAAATGTTTTTTTTTTAAAGTATTTTCATTTTTCGTATCTTTGAAGGTATTCCCGATACAAAATGAAAATGCAGTACATTCAGTATGATATGCAATACAGTTTGCAAATTCTTGATAAGATAACATGTACTGGAGAAAAAGTCCTCTATGTATTCACACATTAATGTTTACTCAAAATTAATTTTTATGCAAATTAATATTGCAAATTAAATCTCTAACATAATAATCTTTTTAGGTATGTGCAGCGCTCCACAAGATGATCTTTACTATGAAGTAAGCCAGGTTCATATTGATGGGAAGAAGAATTCTGTTTTTGTATGTAAAGTTTTTTCTTACACTGCAGCAAAAAGATGTGGCTTAAAGAGACATATTTTGAAGCATACTGGAGAAAGGCCATTCACTTGTGATTTGTGTGGTAAAGCATTTCGTTTGAAACATCACTTAAAAAATCATTTGCTTCAACATCAAAATTGAGTATTGATGTGACATCAGCAGTTCATTTCATTGATATCATTATCATTTGAATGATGCTCATACAACTTTCTTTTTTGATAATTTTTTAAAGCTATTAAACAGTTATTCAACTAGTGTGATTATTTTCCCTTTAACTATTTTATGATTTCATCCAGATGTAATTTTTGTAATAAGTATTTCATTGCATAAGTATGTACAACACCTAACAACTGTGCCATTTGTACTCTGTGCAGTTAATTTATTACAATGTATAAAATTATTTACTTTTAAACTTTTTTTTTCCAATGTTTTTTAAAATATTTTTTATGTTAAATTGAAAACTATAGAACCTAATATGCTTTTATAATTGCTATTGAAAATATTTTTAACATTGCTACACTGCCATTCACATTGATGGGTTCTTAAGGAATTGTTATTGCACATTACACAACATAAGAAGGCTCTTTAGACAGCTTAGAAACTCCTTTGTGATAAAATGTAATTTCCAAGGTATTTAAAACTCCTTAGCTTGACAAAATACTCCTTGAAACCTCCTTAAGTCAGTAAAAAGTACAATTTATATTACTTCGAATAAAAAAATATGATATTAATTTTGCAGTTAAGTGAAGAAAAAAAAAACATTCTTTAAAAATATTTTCTGATACAATATTTTCGGTGTCAACATCTTTGTTTGCATTGATTTTTGTTTGCACCTAATTCAGGATATTAAACAAAATTCGTTCTCAACTAATATGCATTTTAAAAATATGTTGTTTTGAACATTCAGTTTTGTTTATTGGGTTTGAGTGTGCTGATTTGGAAATTTAGAGTTCAAATGCATTGTTTAAAGCACATGATTTCTAGTGTTCTCACATAAATATAAATTAGTTTGAATTTTCTAAAGTGTTTCGAAAGATGAGATTTTGTCTCGAAGCTTTAGTTGTTTTTATTTAAGTATGTGATTTTCGAATTTTCATTTGAAGAATAATACTGACTAATGAGATTACATTCATATGTGAGGCTTTTCAAGTTTTGAGAAAAACATGTTTAAAGTTGCAGTCCTAGGTAAGCTTTCATTGAAAACTTTTTCCATACAATGCTTTATATCAGCTCTTACAAGGACTATTAGTGCTATATCTTGCCCCAAGACAGAGGAGAGGTTCACCTACCATTTGTACTAGTTATCTGCACGTTTTTTTAAATTTTGGCACTTTCATCCATTTGCTTCTCACTGCCTCATATTTGAAAAAGATGATGATTCTTAAAATGCACTTAGGTGCAAATTCTGAAATGTGTAAGTAACAAAGGCAATTATATTTAAAAGCATTATTTTTTCATAAAAGTAATAAGCAAAAACTTACAATGTAAAATTAGGTTACAGGAATGAGGTTATTTAATTTAGATAATAAATATGTATTATGTTATTAATTTTGTTGATTTTTTTCTGTTACTATAATAATGACAAAGTGTTTTCTCTTGCTTTGGTCTCAAAATAAAATGATGTGGTTTCCGGAGGGGGACAAAAAGTTTTCATACAGAGCCGGATTTAGCATCTCTTTTAGTATTTGCATATCCCAGCATGCATGCCCGGATCTGCGTCCCTGCAGTTCGGTGGGTGGTTTGGTACATCCATAAGGGGCCCTATGACGTATAAAATGGGGGGGGGGAGAGTAGCACTAAGACTTATTAATGTTGGATGTATAAACTGCTGGCCTCTGGGGACAAGGACGGATACAGGATTTCATTTGGGGGGGAGGGGGGTCATGCTCAAGGGGGAATGTTCATACGATAAATTTCTAGAACTTAGGTTTTTTTCTTTAGGTGTCAACAAAAAGCACTAAATGAGCCATTAGCTGGATGACAACTTAATTAATTTCGTAGGAAAATAGTTAAGAAGTGTTATTTCAAATTGCTAGTTAAATTGAATTACAATAGAATCTAAGAAATTACGGAAACCATATCCATTTTTTTTAAATTAAATATGTAAACATGTTATTTTAGCAATCTTAACAGAGAGAGATACATAAAAAAAAAAATCAAGCACTGTTTCAAGCTCTATTATTTTTTTCACAAAAACAAAATCATGATTTAGCGAAAATATTACAGTTTGCAATACTAATTATTGATATCTTTTGCTCTAAGTGAATTTAACAATAGTCTTCGTACAAAAAAAAACATGTAAAAAAGCGTAATACTCGACACACATCCATATTAGAATTTAAATTTGCAGATAATCGACACATCCATTTTATATGCAGAAAAATACAAATTAATAACACAAAATGCGGTGAAAATCAAACTAAAAATTAAATATCTTATGAATATAATTCGGACATTGACAAATACTCACCGACTGATTCTTTTCAATAGCAGAAAAATCGGAGGTGGACGAAGACGTCGCAGCCGCTGAGTCTGATGCAGGAACTCCGGTTCCATCGGTTTCGTGTTTATCTGTTTTTTGTAACTTTTCAAAAAAAGACAGCAAAGTTTTGTCACCCAAACGCTTCATTGCTTTTTGGGTGGTCCTTTCTTGACAAACGCAGCTTTCTTCCGCACAGTTTCCGTCTGAATTTACGAGAACTCTCGTATAACGAGGTTTCGCGACACGAAACTAAAATTTTACATTACTTGCATGGGCGCCCATATGCAAAGTTGCAAGGGGGGGCTCAAATATTTTCCCCGTGGTTTAGCTGGATACTTCCCCCGTGGAAACCAATTTCAGGACAGATTCGAGTCTTTAAAATTTGACATTCTTAATAACTTATTCATTAATGGCTGGAGAAGAAATGTGTTTACATTTCTGCAAAGAAAAAAGTGCTAAAAGCAAGGAAATTCTAATTTCAAAGGGGGGGGGCTCGAGCCCCCCTATATGGGCGCCCTTGATTACTTGCACGACACTGATTCCAAAACACTGATTAAAACTAAATAACTATTTACAAGACATTAAAAAAATAAAATCAGCACGAACAAAAACGATACACCTAAAAATCACAATCACAAAAGACGGAAGTAGTTATCTACATAGACTTTACATAAAATATTTACTCGTTCAAATATTTATCAATTGAATCGATGCGTACAGCACAGGAAATAGTTTTACAATAGCGGTCGTCGGTTAACTTTGTTGTATAAAAAGCAATCGGTGGGCGCCAGACATTTCTTTGCTACTTTTTTTCATTTGACTGGCGCCTGAGGACGGCTCAAAGCAAAGAATGACTCAAGCAAATATACTATTTTACTGTCAACACCTTTTATACTTATGTATATGTAAATAGAAAAGTGACATGTAATATCCCCCCCCCCCCAAAAAAAAAAAAAAAAAAAGGAATTCAAAATTTATTTACTTGGTATTTGTCTGGATCAGGTTTTCTTTCCTTTTTTTTTTCAAGCGGTCATTTTGCCTATTCTAATTCAATAAACCTTATAACATATTGCAAAGCAATGTCGCAGATTGGGAGGGGACGTCACAACCCCATGACCCCCCCCCCCCTTCCCCTTTCTTGTATCCACCCATTCGTACAACACCCCAAAAATTTAATCAAAAAATCTTTTTTTCAAGCAAGCATTCATATATTGTCGCGGGTTTGGGGGGGGCTCATGACTCCCATGACCCCCCCCCCCTTTGTATCCGCCACTGTCTGGGGAGAGGTCCTACAGATTTTGTTGCAAGGGGGCCCAAAATTAATAAAACCAGACCAGCCAGCATGAGTTAAGATCAGTTTTGTACACTGCTAAACTATTTATGTAATATTGAAACAGAATTACTCTACAAGGTAGCTACTGAAAGAAGTGAAACTATTAATAATTATTGTGTATTAGCTTATCTGTTGCATCAGCCTAAATATTGTGCAATGTTTTACTTGTTATATAATGTTTGTATTTTAGTTTATACTATAGCTTTTTGTAATTCTGCATATGTTTTGAGAGCTTTCAAGTTGAACCTTTTGTAACTGATATATAAAAGAATTGGACAAAAAAGAAAGTTTTTTCTTTTTACTTACTGTTCTTATGACTTTTCCTGTTCTTGGCTGCCTTTTACATGGATTAATATCTTCCTGAATAAAGCCGTATGTAGCAACAGTTATGTAATCATAATTTCTGTAAAAATTAAATCTTAAAATAATTTGTTATATTGAAAACTAATTGAATCTTTTTTTAACCTTTGTAACCCATTAAGTTATTTCCATTGTATATTTTTATTCAAAATTAACTTAGTTTCTTTCTGCTTACATCTAAAATCTTAGAATGTTTAATCATTTTAGATTACTGGTCTAGAGATTAAAGGGAGTTGACTGTGTGTTAATGAAAAGAAAATGCATCTTTCCATCATTAATGTTGTTGAATCCTCATATATATAATAGCCAATGATCGAGTAATGCTCCTGACGTCATTAACAATGAAACTCGCATCACGGCATGATTTGTTGATAATTTTAAATATATTTTGTGTGTGGTAATGTTTAAAATGCAGGGAAAGGCTTTATTGTGACAAGGCTAAACTAGATCGGGTAACTTAACTGTTTTATGGGCAAGACTGTCATTTCAGGGGAATGAAGAAACGAAAAAGTGGACAACAATGAACGCTATCTACTGGAAAGTTGGGTTAATCCACTGGAGTTAGGGTTAAAATTTCAACTATCAAAATATCTCCAAATAGGCAATGGCTTCATTCAAATGTAGAAGCAATTTTCACCAATCATACCTTGATGGGCAATTTTCTAGTAATTAATAATTATTATAATACTTCAAAATTTGTTTTTTCTGAAAAGCATACCAGCAAAGGATTATTGTTATTTCTTTTTTCAGTTGGTCAAGCTAGAATTTTCATGGACTATACTGGATCATGTAATTCAATTTGCTATAGTATTTGATTTTGTTTGGAAAAATTTATTTTTTATTAGAGATGAACCATATATTCTGTTGGTATTTGTTACACTGCCCGTAATGCAAACAAACCAATTATTTGGTTCAGCTGGATGTTTTCATATTTGAGAACCAAATAATAAACTAACTTAGTCAAAAACTGTTATAAAAACTCAAATTTTTTTCAACAATGAATGAAAGCTATAAGCATTAATTCAAATTATTACTTGTCAAGGACAAATCCAGAAAAATTTCAAGGAAAACACAATTATTTTTTACCTTTTACTCTTTTGAACTTCAATTTCTAAAAATTTTCGGTGGAGTATACTAAATTCCATCGTTTACCCTTACGCAATCAAAGGTGTCCTACAGTTGTGTTTCTTTCAAAAAATATGCACTGAGAGCCCTCGAATCTATCTCTAATATCATCTGAGATCTTCTAAAATTGAGGTTTTGGAAATTCAAATTCGAAAAAAAATCCTGTAGAAAGTTTCGGTCCCTATCTCTAGATTAGAGTAACAAGACATAGACTGCGATTTTGTTTTCAAGACTTGAATTTCGGGAAAGAGCTTTCTTTATCTTTATGCCATCAAAGAAGACATAAAATCACATTTTTGGAACATTAGTAACATAAATATACCTCAAGAAAGTTCCTGTACCTCAATTTAAGAAGGGGGCGATCGCCCGTATCACCCTTTCCTTTTATCCGTCCTTGTTACCTGTTAATATATTATCACAATCACAGAAACTTTTATAGTTGAGAAAATATTCAGATCTTAAATATTCAATTACTACTATCAGTTTATTAGTTACTGAAGGGACTAAAATAACAGAAAATCATTTAACAAATTGTAATTTGTAGTGATATTTTAAGCATTTTAGTTTGTAGAAATGCAAGATTATTTATTCATAACGTAACCTGTTACCTAGATTATCAGTTATCAAATCCACTAGATTTTCTCATCAGAGAATCCATTGATTATTTATATGAATGCAGTTATAAAAGATTAAATTATTGGAGCTGTTGCTATTTCATATGATGTACAATTACCTTCATCATATTTTATCTTAAAAAGTTTTAATGAAAATATATTTTAAAAATTTATATTCAAAAACCAAAGTTAATGAAAAGTGTGCTGATAAATTTATGTAATCTTTAAAAATAATTCTCTTTATGAAAATTTGATAGATGCAGCATATTTACCAAGCTTGTGTGGAAACCATCACAGCAAAGTACATGCCTTTCATTGGAATACCCAAGATTTGTTAAAGACTGCTGTGTACACTTGTCCTGTGTGCGGATATATCACTAATAGAAAACAAAATATAAAGCGGCATAAACTAACTCATACTGGGGAACGACCTTACAAATGTAACTGTTGTAATCAAAGATTTTCTTTAAAACAATCAGTCAAGCGTCACATGTTAGTTTTTCATCCAGATATGTATAATTCACTCTAAAATAATTGTTTACATTTTTCTTTGACGTTCCTTTTACAATAGTTTGATTTGTAATTTGTTAAGTCATTCATATTTTATTCATGTTTATTTTTGTGATGTTTGTTGAAATTAAATTTTTATGTATTTTACATCTACTTGTGTTGATTAAGAAAAGTTGTGTGCAATATATTTTTCTCTATAAAGGATGTATGATAATTTTTATAATAGGTATTTTAAGTCCTACTATTATTAAAGTTTAAATTTGTATAAAATGATTTGAATATTAATAAAACTTTATTTATTGTTTGCAATATTCGTGTATATTTAAGTTCAAGCCAATTTAAAAAAATAATATACTAATGAACTTTTGCTAAAGTTACAAATTATTGTTTCCTTTAATTATATTTCTAAAAAATATGCTTTACGATAATGAATAAGTGCTTAGTAAAATCTGTTTTGCTGAGTATTTGGCAGGCTTGAATTGTTTTAAAGTCTATGATTATTTTCCTCGTTAAAACGTCAATCCAAATAATTCATTGATTTCTTTTTTTAGATAATTTCTCATTTTCAATGTTAATTTTACTTCTTCATATATTTCATTTAATAAATCAATTTACCTTAGATGTTCTGTACGGAGTGCAACACCAAGAGGGAGTTAATCAAGAATTTAAGACAAAAACTTTCAAGTGTGACTTATGTCTATACCAAACCAATAAGAAGCAAACTATTGAAAGACATATTAGGATTCATACAGGTGAACGACCATTTAATTGTCCTGTGTGTTTTAAGAAATTTCGTCTGAGACATCATGTAAAAAGCCATATGCATCTTCATCTAAGTTAAGGTAGTTTGTGTAATTTATAGAAAGAAGAGCTTTTTTTTCAATAAATTATTCTTGATTTGCTCATTGTTGTGAGTAAGTGCTGCACAATGCTAAGAGGGAAAAAAAAGATCAAGTTAATTGTAATTGTGTCAAGTGAGTGTTTCAACCTTTTTTTTTCTGTTCAATAACATTACTACCCAGTTTTGTGAAACTGATCACAAACCCTTGAACTATGACTGATATTTTTTAAAGATCTATTTTTCAGTTGTAGTCTTCTGAATCTTTACAAATTGCAGCCAATTGCTGTTTCTGAAGTCATTCATTGCAAATGCTTGATTCATGTACGCTTCATAGAACGCTAATAAGATATTTTTAGTAAGTATGTAAAATTACAATGTTTTAATCCAAGAGAATAGCAGAACAGTAAAATGAATTTTAGTACCACAATTCTTTTTTCGATAGTCAATCAACTCTTTCTACAATAATGAAAAATTACTCTTTGATTGTTGGGAAAAAAAAACTATTAATTTACTATATTTATCAATAAGGATTTTGTTGCTATAATGATCTCATCTCAGATTAAAATATCATGGCTCCTTACATTGCAATTAAAAAAAAAAAATCTTGAGAGTGTTCTGTGAGGCATGCATAAATCGAGCATTCGCTGCAACTTAAGAAACTACAATTTTCTGCAACCCAACAGTATTTGACTTTTAAGGATTTATTTTATTGCAATTTTTAATGACACTTTTTTAATTCTTCATTCGCTGTTTTTGCAAACAATTGAATTTAAGAAAAAGGTTTGTCATTGAATTTAAGAACACTGGAGTATTTTTCTGATGACTTTTTTCTCCAGGCAATAATCAAACCTTTTTTTTAAAGACAAGATTTTGCTTTTCAACCTTTTATTTTCTCCTTCTCATATTTGTATTTGTTTTTTCTATATAATATACTGTTTTATTTATATTTTGTTACATACATATGTACATAAAATAAAGAGTCCATTCTTATTTTTTCTTTCATAGTTACTGTTTGTGGCAATGATAGTTTTAAGATTTCATAGTGAAGATTATTGATCAATATGCTAAGGGAATACAGTCAAACCCCGCTATAACGAACCCTCAACGGACCGACTTGAGAGATCGCTATAACCGGGGGTTCGCTACATCCGATTTTCAAAAAAATAGTCAAAATTCGATTAGAACAGACAAAACCTTTTTCATTAAAATGTTCGGCAAATTCATTTGCCTTTGCCTGTAGAATGGCTCCCGTCATTTCTGTTCCTCTGCAGAGTGAACCACTTAAATAACACTTCGTCTACATTTCCCCTTTCTGCTTTCGCATGAAAGAAGCATAAACAGTCGTTTATGTTTCGTTCATAGGCAGAAACAATTGCATCACGGTTCTTCCAAATAGTGATTACAGTAGATTTTGAGAGCGAAAATTTTTTGCAAAGTTAGGATTGGGTTTCACCACTATCTAATTTGAGAATTAATTGCACTTTTTCTTCAACAGAAAATGCTTTGCGTTTATTTCCACTGGCCATGATGATTCCTACCTAGTTCAGACGATTATCCGCAGTGGAAAGAAAATTAAAAATCAGAGCACGAGTGACCAATAATCTCGTCCTCTGACTAAAACCAGTTGAGAAAATTGAGGGAGCTCGAAAACCGGCTCCCCCCCCCCTGAAGAAGCAGCAGCTTTGCAAGGAACAATAAAGGAGGAATGTGGTTTCCTAGAAAAAGGGGTGAGCATTGTAAAAGATAGAGTTTTCTAAGAGAACAATTGCTAAAGAATTTCATTGGGGCTTGTGCAAAGAAGAACTTCAAAATTCAGACATTTTAGGATCGTTATAGCCGATTTTTTCGTGTTTCTGGATCGTTATAAGCATATGGAATTGTATTAATGACATAGGGCTTCAGTTCGGACTAATTAAAAGGTTCGCTACAACCGGGGGATCGCTATATCCCGGGTTCACTATAGAGGGGTTCGACTGTATTCATACAAAAGGGACAAAATATCTTTTGTAGTCATGATGGAGGAAATATTAAGGTAAAGCTTCATAATCTACCTTAAAATTTTAAAAAGCAAAAGGGTCTCAAAATCTCGACTCTTTTTTTTAAATTTAAAATGACCTCTTTTTATTCTACCTTCAAAACTTTGACTTTGAAGCAATTTCACTTTATTGCTGCAAATGGGATTTTATTCAAATATTTAATTCATTGTAAAATGAAATGAATTTTTTAGAATGTGGGTGTCTTATGTTTTTGTACATAATACCTATAAAAGTTTAAAATTTATAATGAGTAATAAAAGCATAGAGTTCAATTTTTATTTTGTAAAAAAATGTTGCAAAAAAGATTTTGATTAATGTGTTTGAAATAAATTGTTCTTATTAATATGTGAAATTTGTTTGCCCTGTGTTTCTTGCAAGATTTTTGTTCTCTAATTGGTAAATTGTCGATAGCAAGGTGATGTTGAGTTTTTCTCTCCCAATCTAAGTTTTTTTTTTAAATGCAATAAACAATCACAGTAGCATTTTGTGCGTGGAATATTCTACAATGATTAGTATCTAAAAAACTGAAATAGGGACACATGTTGTGTATTTGTCAACTGTGAATTACGTCTACAATACTGTTTCTTTTTCTTTCAATTGAGATATTTATTCCTCACAAGCTTTGGAATTTTGGTAGTGATGGTGAGTACAAGACGTATTTGACATATTGTGCATTTTGGAAACTGATATACAAATTACACAGGGAACAATTCGGAACACAATTTCTGTTGAGTTAGATTTCCGACTTATTTTAAAAGTAAGAAAAGCATGCTGACTTCAAAACTAGTTTTTTTCCCCTCTACTCCTTAGATGACCACTTTTTGTGTGAGTGCATATCACAGGAAGCCTTACTGCTCTCCTGTTGACTGGTAAATTGAAAAAATATATATATGTATTGTATACATACATATCCAAAATACTATTACAGTAAAACCTGTAAAGTTGACCACCTTTGTAAGTTGACCACCTGTCTATGTTGACCGCTTTTGTCAGGAACGGAATTTATCCTATCTTATATAATGAAGGAAAACCTCTGTAACTTGACCACCTCTCTATCTTGACCACCTGTCTATCTTGACCACTAATGTACACCAAATTTGGTTTGTAGTATTGTAAAAAACCCTTTGTAAGTTAACCACTTGGTTTATTTTTTAAAACTTAATGCACCAAATTATTTTATTTTATATTATTATTTATTTTACAGCTTTCCAAGAATATTTTCGATGCAGACCAGCATTTTACCAACTAAATAAAACAGCAGCATAACTAAACCTAAACCTCAACCACATATGAAAACTTCTAAGAACCCTTTTATTCTGCAAACTTGTTTTTCATTTGTTGTTCTATTTGAGATAGCCAGCCTTTTGTACTCTTTGTTCAATGAAAACAGGTGTCAGTAGAAAAGTACAAAGCATTTTTTTCCAGTTGCAATATTTTGTTGCAACATTGGAATTGTGCCAAAAAGTAAAGTTACTTGCATTGCAGTATTTCTTGTGCAAGGGATTAAGAGATATGACACTTTCATTTTCAACTGCCTTTTTGAACTATGAGAGTCCATCTTGTTGTTCTTTGTGCTATAGTTTTACATAAAATGGCTTCAAAAAGAAAGTTAGCTGAAGTTGAGATTGATAAAAAGTATGAAATATTAAAAGTAATTGAAATGGGAGAAATCCAGAAAAAATTAGCTGACACATATGGAAATTCTAAAACTAGTGTCTAATAAGTGCGCCAAACTTCAATAAGGAATTATTTTGTTGAACAATAGATAACCATGGTTATGAATGAATATGAGAAAAAAATAAAGCGAAAAATTTGTTATTTTTGAATAGCTATAAATTTTTAGGAACTATTAATATCAAATAAGTAACTTTTCATAAACAACAAGATATAATTTTTTTTTTTTTGATCAATTTACTGAAATTTTAAATTTACATGACACATTATACGTCATTCTGGGAAAATTATCTCTAAAAATATTTGAATAACATTTTAAAATTTTTGTTTCAAAGTAATGTTAAACAGTAAAAATGAGTTGAACAGAAAGAGTAAGTGTCAATTAGTCAAAAAATGAATACATGGTGCAAGAAATGAAAAAAAAAAAAACGTTTCCCCCTTTATAAGTTGACCACCTGTCTAAGTTGACCACCAAAGTATTACACCGCAATTGGTCAACTTACACAGGTTTCACTGTATTATTAACTGTGGCAAATTTTAATTCATGTTTTTTGATCAGCAAAAAAATGCATTTTCATTTATGAAGTTACAACTCTGTGTTCATCAGTAACATGAGATAATTTTTTGTACTGTGCATGCAATGTTTGTAGTTGCTGTTTGACCAAAAAAATTTTTTTTTACCTATATTTTTCAAAAATGTCCTAAGTTGTTGAATTGGTCACTTTGAGCCTTATTTTGCTACTAGGTATAATAAATTAAAACTAAGATTATCTTTGGATGCAAGCTAGTAAAAAAAATCGTAGTTTTAAGACAACCATTGTTTCCCAGTGTTATTCATGTTCTGTAAATTATTTGCCAGAAACTTTATTTATTTATTCTGATTGAAATTATTTGTATATCTTCTTTAAGTGCTTTTTTAATTTACAAATTCCAAATAATCGTAAAATATTTAACAGAGATGATGTGTAGAAGAAGAAATGAATGGATCAGTGAAGACCAAGTGCAAGTGGCAGCACCTTTGCTTAACTGTGCGCAAAGTATTTCTGAGGTATTCATCGCACCAGACATATCCTTTTACAAATGCAGTCTCTGCTCTTACTGCACAGGAAAAAAAGCAAACATGAAAAGGCACGAACTTACCCATACAGGAGAGCGTCCGTTTGAATGTTCATATTGTGGTCAGCGGTTTTCTGTGAAGACAAATCTTAAACGCCATGTTTACCTCATTCATCATGAGACTCTAATTGATTCATAGTTTTTTCAACATTGACAATGGAGTAGACTCTTAATTTCTTGATCCTTTTTATTTTCAATTCATCTTAGAGTGTTTCTGAATCTGAAGTCCTAAACTGATCAACTGAAAAAATATAACCCAAAGGAAAATTTGTTTTGTGAATATAAAAGTACGGTTTACTCATCTCAGATATTTCACTGTGTGGTCTTTCTTAGACTAATCTTCATAGTTCAAAGAAAATCCAATTTTTCCTATATGAAATATGCAAATAAAGTGATTTTGTTTAGTCAATAATATGCTTTTATTACTATAAATATACTTTGACGTTTTCTTTCAGGATAAAAATAAGGTGTTTAAGGGAAAAGGTGGAAAGCTTTTTAGCTCTATTTTGTGTCATTAAATTGAAAAATATGACATCAGTGTGTACATATTTTCTTGACATAATATGATAAAATAATGTTATAACTTTTAATCAAAATTTTACCTTTTTTAATTGTTTTGCCATAAATTTGAGCCATTGAATTTACTTGAAGTTTTGAAACAGTATCTTAAACATGCATCTGTATTAACTAATATTATTTATCCTTGTTAAAATATTTTTAACTTTGTTTTATGTGACAGGTGTAATATTTTGCCTTAAATTCCAAACATTTTTTACTGTTCTTACTCACACTCGCACATGCACTCAAAGTTATATTTACACCAAGGAGCCCCTGCTCACTTACCTCTCCACCCAAGGACGGATACAAGGGAGGGGCGATGGGGGCGATCGCCCCCTCCTTGAGCAGAGAAACTAGTACTTTCTTCAAGTATATTTTCGACATTAAAGTTTCAAAAACGCAATTTTACATAATCTTCGATGGTGGATTGGTGTTAGGAGAAAGGGAGCTATTCCCCGGAATTCTTCCAGAATTGAAGTTTTGAAAACGCAATCGTAGCCCATCTCTTATTACTCTGCGAATAGGGACTAGAACTTTTAACAGGATTTTTTTTGAGATTGAAGTTTTAAAATCTCAATTTTAGACGATCTCAGATGATAGTTAAGGATAAGTTCAAAGGCTCACCCTGGATATGTTTTGAAAGAAACACAACTATAGGACACCTTTGTTTACATAAGAGTAAGCGATGGGGTTCAGTACACTTCTTCGAAAGTTTTAAAAGATTAAAATTTCAAAGAGTGAACAGTAAAAAACAATCGCCCCCTCCTTGAACATTTTCTGGATCCGCCCTTGTCTCCACCCCAACCCTCCTACATTCTTATTAACTTATTTTACACTCACACTACACCCACTCACACATAATTATTTGTATATGTCTGACAAAACTTTATAACTTTAAATCATCCTACTTTGTAGATAAAAATGTAAAATTATATCAATACAGACATAAAATAAAATTTAGAAGACTTGTTTGATTTGATTTTCCTCGAAGTTTTAGTGTGGCTCAAATGTTTGAGCCCACACAATATTTTTTAAACCTTAACTGTACATTAGGGTGGTCCAAAAATATGAAAGCTCTTGATTTTAAGGTTTCCAACCTTCAATTTTGTTTTAGTATGTCTATAAGTAATCATGGCAAAATTTAATCACAAACAAACAGACAATATCAAGAATAGCTCAAAAAAGATTAAATTTCATAATTTATGGCACTTTTTGTCGTTTTACTTACAAATATAGCTCCTATCTCAGCATATAAGAGCTGTTTAACTATAATTTAGAGTCATTTATGTACAGTTTACAAACAATTATTTCATTTGTAATTAAAAGGCAAAGCAATGACAAAATAACCTCAAATTATGAAACTTGAGCTTCCTTAATCTACCTCTAAATACCGGTTGGTGTTTACATTTTGCCATAATTACTTTTTGATACATTGGTACATAATAAGGTGAGAACCTAAAAATTCAAAACTTTTTTTTTTTTGGACCACCCACTGCACATTCTATAAATTACATGGTTTTTTTTAACTTAACTTTTTTAATGGGAGATTAACTTTTTCTTTAATTTGCAAAATGTTCACATCTTGAAAGGGAGAGTTGACTAGGAGAAATGGGAGGTTTCAGCAGTGTGAAATGTTTTAACCATAAATATACAGTTGGCTCTCTGTTTAACGACTTTCAAGCAACCACAAAAAATCATCCTTAAATAGAAAGCATCCTTAAATAAAATGCTTTTAACACTATAGTGGATCATCTGGGACCTTGAAAAGCCATCGTTAAATAGAGAAAGTCATTAAATAGAGCGTCATTAAACAGACGGCCAACTGTATATGTATATGTACATGGAGATTAATGTTTTTTTTTTTTAAAGGTGCAATAATTAGTTACAATTTCATTTTTTAGATGAGACTCCATCCGTGTATGTTTCATCATGCAGAAGAATGCCATATCCAGAGAAATTTGTGCACAAATTTAAATGTCACCTTTGCCCGTATTCAACAAATAATAAACACAACATACAAAGACATTCCATGGTTCACACTGGTAAAAAAACGCATCATTGTACAATTTGCTTCAAAGGTTTTATTCAAAACAGTGATCTTAAAATACACATGTTGCGTCATTCTGCAGAAAAACCTTTCAAGTGCGATGTATGTTTCAAGACATACCCTACTCGTACAGAGCTAGCTAGACATCACTTTACTCATGACAAGATCAAAATGTTTCCCTTTCTCTGAAATTTTGGTTAGTTAGTATCAGAATTTAAATATTATTGTCGAGATACTTTTATCCTCATTACCATTTTTAGTTAAACAGAACCATCGCAAACATTCTATGTGTCTTGTTGTGCTTTCTAATGTTCATAACATGTTCATGTAACAAATATTGCTTTCTTTGAGCTTGTTTTGAATGTGTTTTCAATTGATCCTGAATTGATTACTGATGGGACTTCTTAATCACTTTTGTTTTCTCATTGTGCTGTATTTTGTGAACTTTCCAGTGACCAGTTCCAGTGCAATGCATATTTGTTAAATAATTGTGATATAGTAGCACCAACTGATTTGTTGTTCCCTGAAACTAAACTAAAAAGCTACTGGTACTTGAACACAAGTTTTTAAACTAGTTGAAAACAAACAAACAAGTAATAAATAGGGTTAATAGAAAAGCAGCCTGAAACATGTGCATAAATGAATATAATACCTATCACAAGCAAAATTTTTCATCAAATTATGTACATACATGAGAAGCAGCTGCAAAACCTTCCTAGAGCAGTCCCTTCTTATATAATGCCAGAAAACAATCATTTAATGGAAAACTATTGAAAAATGAGTGAATCGTTAAAATTTTGATTCGAGAATAATAAATGCCCAGAATTCTAAGTAGAATAGTAAAATAATGAAATTCAATTATAAAGGTAAAATATAAAGTTGGCAACTGTCTCTAGACTCTACTGTACTGGTATTAATCAATCTCCAATAAAAATCATGTGCTTCCTTGAAACTATACATCCTATTACTAGTAACAAATGTTTCCAGCAACTATTCCAGGTACTATTGAAGCAGAAATTTTTGTTTAGCTTGATTATATTTCCTCTTTCCATCATTTACTCCAGACTACATCGGAAGCTTTTCTAAGTCTGAAATCATAGTCTAACCCCCTACCCTCTCTCCTTATAATGCATCCTCGTAAATAATATTTTATTTTAGATTTCATAAAGAGCAACATATTAAGGTACAAACTTGAAGTGTCAGTCAGATGGTAACAGTAAGCTATTCTTAAATCTTGGAAAGGGGTTTTGAAAAATGTTTAAAAGTAGTAATGTGATTAAGCATGATCATGCTAATAATCTGAATTGAATTAACTTGTTTAACTCTGAAGAAGTAGTAGTCATTTGAGGAAGAATTGTATGTAAGCTGTTGCTTGCTATCTAACTTTGTTTATTCCGTAAAATTGTAATAGTTTTTGAGAAATGAGTTTTTTTCAAAGTATTTTGAGCATCAAAAATGATTAATGCCTCTACAGTAAATCTCCAGTTATCCAAACTCATTGCATTCAAATCCCTTTCAGAATTTCAGGAGAGAAAAAAGTATCCCAAAACACATTACGATTTGCCAAATAATGATTCTGTCTGTGCCACATTCTACGGCGAAGCTATTATGCAGTTTACTTTGAGCAAGCAGTGACTTTCATTTAAAGTACACTACGTACCTGCTATACCATTGCACAGCACTTATGATTATGCTTAATGTGTAAAAGTATGCCTTTTCATTTGATTAATTAAAAGCCATTCTTCTTTAAAAATACTTTTTTTCCTCCCATTTTCAACATACATTCAGTAACTAATTAAAATAAGTTTTTTTTTTTTTTTTTTTTTTGAAAAATGCATTTATCGGAATTTTTGATTATCCAAATGGGCCTTGTCTTGTTTGATTCAGATAATTAGAGTTTCTACTTGTATGCTTTAAAAATATGACTTTTGCCTCAAGTATCAAAATACAATTGTTTTTTTTTTTAATGATTGTGTTGCATTTTATAGCTCAAAGTTTTGAACTCTTCAGATTAAAATTAGTGCAAAGATTTTTTTTTTTGGCTGAAATGGCTAGTTTTAATGTATGTTCCTTTATACAATAAAAATTTAGGGACAAGATTACTTCCCCTGCAGACCTTTCAAAAGGTCATTTTTAAGTATGGCTTTGTGGTTTGGGTGTTAAAAATAAGCATTTTGTACAATATTTTCTTGACCACATATTTTATTTTTTCATTTAAATTGACTTTGAAGTATTTTTGTTTTAGTTCAGAAGAAGTTAAAAGCAATGATTTCTATTAATTGGTTAAAAAAGTTTCATTTAACTGACTACTATTCTTTTGTTTGTTTAGTTTAAGATTAGTTTTTATTTTTACTTAAGGTTTATTTACGATAAGATATATTTTGTAACAGTTTTTTAAGTTTATAGGAAATGTATTATTTTTGTAAATTAGCCATTGATATATATTTTTTTTTTCACTTACTATTCATTTTTCCTCCTCTGAACTTTTATGTTGTACTTTAGTCACATCAGCTTGTATTGTATTATGTAGTTTTTTTTTTTTTTTTTAATTTTTAATGTTGCACAGTTAAACTATAATATTTAAATTTTGAAGACAAAATTAAATTTTACATTAACAAATATGGTAATGTCTTTAGTTGTATAATTTTATTTGCTTCCCTTTGTTTAATGTTTTGTTTCTGTTTTGTATAATTGACTCTTTTAATTGCTTATGATGATTTGAATAGGAATGTTATCCTTTTTTTAATTTTTTTCAGAAATGTGTTAGAACAATTTAGAGTGAATGACATTTGTATTACTTTTTACAGAAAGCTGTTCATTTGTATTTTCTTACCAAGTGTATTATTCTTATCACTATACAAAGTTAAGCATATACAGCATTACTGAATTTGTGTATTGTGCTGACCATTAAAGTAGCATGTTAAAAGAAACATTTTAAAGTCACATTTACTGTCAAAATTATTGAAGGTATAAAATAAGAATGATAGAATTTGTCATCAAAATTAGAAAAACTTAAAGTAGCTAACATAATTTAAAATGAGTAAAGCAGGGAATGCTGAAGTAGCTCAAATCATATTTCACACATGCTTGTATATAAATTTCATATAAACTCAGTTTTTTTTTTTTTTTTTTTCCAATGGCTGGCAGCAAGAAAAGGTTACAAAGAACAAAATAGCAGAAACAAACACAATACACAGAACAAGGAAAAATACAGAAACAATAGGGTGAAATATTTAGCTGCCGATACGCTCTCTTGCTTCCCAATAACGGTCACACAAGCTACGTCTGGAAAGCTGGGTGCAAGTGTGCAGGTGACGAATGTCCATTTCTTCGTTTGAACTGCAAAGGGGACAATCGGGACTCTTCACAATCCTTAAGCGGTAAAGATGTTTTGGTAAACAGTCATGGCCAGTTAAAAGGCGAAACAAAGCCACTGACTCTGCTCTTGGTGCTGAAGGGACAAAATCACGGTTTGTAAACCAAACTTTGTGGTTGCTTCTACCTTTTAGGTCTTGCCAAAAAAAAACTCTTGATTTTTTCCTTATATATAACTTTATTGCATTGAATGAGACTGGCTCATTTGGTAGTTGAATAATAGCAGATCCCCTCTTGACCAGAGCATCAGCAAGCTCATTTCCTCTAATCCCACAGTGTGCAGGGATCCACTGCAACACCACTTTTATATTCTGCTGCACCAGATCGTTAATGAAACTGCGACATTCAGAAATTTCCTGCGATTTGCAGCTCTTTATCGATGCTATCGCCTCAATAGCCGCTTGAGAATCGGATAGGACAACGCATCCCTTAAGTTTAAAATCACGGTATTTCAACTGATCTAGAGCCAGGTGTATAGCTTTTACCTCTCCATCGAATGCAGAGGCATATTTACCAACAGGAATAGAAAAATAAAAGTGCTCACTGTAGACGCCTGCACCTGCATTTATATGGTCTGCTACTCTTGACCCATCGGTATATACATGTATCCATTCACTTTCGGGGTATTTAGTGTAAATCGTCTCCAGAGCAATGGCCCTAGGAACTACTTGGTCAGTCTCACTCTTTAAAACAGGCTGTATCAAATTTAAATCATAATTCACTGGTTCGTATTCGCATGGGTTTGTTGGTAAAGGGAGCGACTGCAGGTTAGAATTGATGTCATACGTTCGTTTTGTATCAAGCGCAAACTGCACAAACCCCTTTTGCGTTTTGAGAGATCTCGGGTGCAACTCCGGTTTCCATTCGTTTCTAAATGGTATTCTTTGCATTTTTTCAAATAAAAGTAGAGTTTTCTCCTCTATGTATGATTTTATTGATCTGAAATTAGTAAATAAAAACAATGCATCCAAACAATGCATGTTGATTTCACGGCTCCTGTTATTAGGCGGAGTGCTTGGTTATGTATAGTTTCAACTCTGTTCAGGACATGTTTTGATGCAGTGCTCAGTACCTCACAGCAATAGCTCATTAATGGGAGAACAAACGTCCTATAGGTAATTTCAAGCGTATTACGACTACAGCCCCATTTGCAGCCCGCTAAGCGTTTCAATACGTTTAAACGTCTGCATACCTTTTCAACAGTCTTCTCAACGTGGGATTTCCAATTAAGCTTGCTGTCAAAAGTTACTCCCAAATAATTATATTCATCAGTATGGGATAGAATATCCTGTTTAAATTTTATTTCAGGTTTTATTTTCTTATGTGCAAGCGAAAACGTATGAACAGCTGACTTTGAAGCATTTAAAAACATGTTATTATTATCACACCAACTGGACAATGCCCCCATAGCTCTGTTAAGTGTCTCTTCAATGTTCTTGACTCCATTGCGTTTTTTAGTTTCAGTCCATATGACCAAATCGTCAGCAAAAAGAAGGCATTTAATACCTGGAATAGATTTAATCGACTGGATCAAATCATTGATGTAAATGTTGAACAAAATACAACTCAAAATTGCTCCCTGGGGCAATCCAGTATGAAGTAATTTGTATTTTGAAAAGTCAGTTCCACATCTTACCCTACACAAACGTTGGTTGATAAAGGTGAATAACCAATTAAACATATTCGAATGGACGTTCAAATTTTTTAACTTAAGAAATAGTTTTTCCTTCCAAACCAAATCATATGCAGATCTAAAATCGACAAAAACTGCAGTTAAATAGTTGCTTCGATCTAGAGCATCTTTTACATCTTGACTCAATAGAGCCACCTGCTGGTTTGTAGATCTATGTACTCTAAAACCTGCTTGTTCATCAGCAAGTAATCCCTTACTTTCAAGGTACAAATTACGTCTATTAAAAACCATTCTCTCCATCGTCTTACCGAGTACACTAGTGAGGGAAATCGGGCGGTAGTTTTTCAAATCATTTGGATCCTTGTCCTTTTTTAAAATTGGAATAATCAATGCTTTTCTCCATTGTGAAGGTACTATACCTGTTCTCCAAGATTCATTAAATATTTTTAAAATTGTCTGCAATGCGTTAGGGCCAAGGTGCCTTAAAAATTCTGGATGTATTCTATCTTCACCAGGTGACTTTTTGTCCTTCAAAGAGGCAATCGAAAGACGTAGTTCAGACATGGAGAATGGATTCACGAAAATATCTGTGGAAAAACCTAACTGGGGTTGAAATTTTGATCTTGCCTTAATTTCTCTCTTCAGGACCTTCGAATTTCTTCTTGCAAAAGGACTCTTCTTTTGATTTTGTGCCAAAAACTGTACAAATGCATTTACTGTATCTTTATCAGAACGCAAAGTTCTGTTATTGACCTGTAAAAAAAGTCCTACATGGAGATGATTTTTTACCTTGTATATTCGCAAGAAATTTATAAGATTTAAGGCTGTCCGATTGGTAATTAATTTCACTAATAAACTTAGTGAAGGTTTCACGCTTAGCATTAATAATAGCTCTCTTCAAAATTGCTGCTTGTTTCCTCCATGCTCTGACAGCTACAGGCCTACCAGTTATCTCAGCTTCTTTTCCAAGGCTGTTTCTCAGCTGTTTTTCCTGCTCGAGATTTTCATTCCAAAAACTTCTATAGCGTTTAACTCTACCTCTTGGTATCCACTCTTTAGCGCACGCAATAATAACCTTATTAATTGTATGACAAGTTTTGTCAATGCTGTTTGAAAAGTCAAAATTCTCCATCTTCAGCGATTCTTCTAAAGATTCTTTAAATTCCCTCCATTTAGCCTTCTTGAAATTCCAAGACATCTTGGATACAACCTTTGGAGGTTTTGGTTAAACTTAGCAATATCGATGTTTGCCACAACCATTCTATGTCCTGAACCAGGGTCATCAATGACTTTTCTTGTAGTTTCTTGGGCGAGATCTGCAGAGACCATCAGGAGATCTGGTGATGTTCCAGTGCCGTTATAGTGCAAAAATGTGTGTGGGTCGTCAGCTTTAAAAATAAGTTCCAATACGCTTGTATTCAAAAGGTCTTCAACTTCTGTACCTGCTGTATTTACATCCTTATATTATTGGCAGGCACTCTATAAACTCAGTTTAAAATGTGTAATTTTTAATGTGAAATGTTTACACAAAGAAAGGATTAATAATGAAAAAGAGAAAATTAATTTCAAGTCTATGTAACAATAATAGTGTACGGAAAAATACTATTCAAAACTACTATGATCTGAGCATAGTTAATATTTGAAGAACTAGCAGTTAGTGACAGAAGAGTTTGTTTATTGAAAGTATCAGAATTATTTATCAAAATATTGGATTTTTCACAATATTTTGAAAATTATCATGATATTTTCAGACCTTGCTTTTGAGACATTCAAGTGGGTTGTCAGGATGGATCTTAACATTCGATAAAATCTTTAGTAGTCATGTTAATTTTTGTCCAGCTTTTATTTTATGTTGGGCTCATATCGTCGCCCCAGAGCAACAGTAAGATATCTTAGTGTTATTTCTGGGATTAGATGTCTTAGTGTTGCTCTGAGGCATGCGATATGCTGTGTCATCTTCTGTTTATTTTTTAAAAATTAATATGGGTTTGCTATATAATAATAATTTTCATTGATGTTTCACTTCTGAAATTATTTTTTTTTTTTTTTTTTTTTTTTTGTACTTGAAAATGTAACCTTAATATTAAATAATGCTGTTTTAGATGGTCCTGTTAAAGCGCAACGTTTTTGGTCCCTTCCTAACAGAATGCAATACAGAGCAAAAGTCCCTCAAAGATTTACTTGTGAACTTTGCCCATATTCTACAAACATCAAAGCAAACTTAAGAAGACATTTTATGGTGCATACAGGAAATCGTCCTTTTCACTGTCCTGTTTGTGCTAAAGGATTTATTCAGAAAAGTGATCTCAAAATACACTTGCATCGTCATGCTGGAAAAAAGCCATTTAAATGCGTTAAATGCTCTGATGTATTTGAATTTGAAACTGAACTTATCAAACACTATTTTTTCCATTTGTAAGCTTAAGGTATGGAAGTAAATAGCATTTTTATACAAAACTGCTTTTAACTGCATATTTTATGTATTCATTTATTCTTCTAACCAAACTTTCAAAAAGTGCTAGGATACAGTTACAATGTACTTAAAACAAAATCGCCTAATTTATTTATTGTAAAATTGGGTCAACATTCCCTCATATATTTGTATTCTACTCATATGGGTCACATTTTAAATTCATTCATTTTTTTTTCTTGAATGTTACAAGTAAACTCTTCAAAGTCAAGCTGAGGCAGGTGTCTCTGCTCTTGTTTTAACATTTAATAAATATGCAAGACAATGTGTAGTAAATCATCACTATAAGTCAAGTAAATGAAAAATATTTTTCAGAAAAGTATTTTGTCAAAAATCATTTCTCATATTGTAAATTTCCTTACAAGCAGAAATATGGTTGAAAAGAGGGGAAAATGTGTAGGTATGCAGTAAGCAGGCTGGTGCCTAAAATTGCAAGAATCAAGTACTGACATGAGCCATGAATGTGTTTTAAAAACAAACATAGACATTTCTGAACAAAGCTTTGCTGTTTTGGACAGCTCAAAAACTTGCAGCTTACGGTTAACAGCTTACACTTTGTAAAGAAAACTGTATCCTTTATAAATCTTGATTTTGCTACCTCGTTTTAGTTTTAAACTTTTTCAGAAAGAAATTTTGAAATTGAACATGTTGATTGAATGAGTTTTTTTAAACTGGATTAAGGGTGTGTTTGAATAATTCAAGACAATTAAATATGAGCTTGAGCACCAACAGGCAATGGCTAAATTATCTCTTCAAAATTAGCAGTGCAAGAAATAACCTTTTTGTAACTAAAAAGGAAAAACATTTCAGCAATTCTGAATGTGTTCTTAGTTTTTTACTGTAAGAAAAAGGAAAATTTATTATATAGTAATTGAAAGCAAAGAATTTCTTCATATACATCTCATGCCGAATCATCAGATCAATATTGTTAAATTGGTACTGATAGAATTAGGAGTGAAAGTTTTCTAGGGAGCATATGTAAGTGACCATTTAAAATTATGGTGTAGCAATTTTAATAATTTATAGTTATTACTTTTTTTTTTGTAATGTTCAATTGTATAAGTTGCTGTGTATTTTTTTTTAATACTTTTAATAAGTGCTTTGAATTGATTTAAGCAATAATACTATGTTAAATGTTTTATTATTATTATTGTTATTTTGTGCATAGAAATTTGATTTAAGTTGAAAATTGATGTAGCAACTTTTTTTCCTTATATAATTGTTTAGTTAATATCTGCAACTTGTTGGAACATAGAAATTTTCATTGTTGCTAAAAATCACAAAATTAATGTCCAATATTTATAGTATTATAAATTTATTTGAAAAACAACTGAAGCTTTTGTAAAATTACATGACTTTTGCATTTTTACAACTACTTATTGAATTTATTATCAGCAAATTTAATTTGTTTGTACGTCAAATATGTTGTACTTAACGTTTCAGCAATATTTCATTAATCTTTCCATCAGTCCAAACTAATTATCTTTTGTTCTTAATTTAAACTTTTTATTTATTTATTTTAAATGTGTGTTGCTTGCTTTTCTGTGTTTTCCTTCCACTTTACCATTTTGATCTTACCAAATAGACACTTAGGTGTCCACAAGAGGAGGTGGGGGAGACAAGGGGAGCTATTTACCCAACAGTAGAAGTTTTGATATGCAAGTCCTTAAATTAAAATCTTCATAATGGGGACTAAAGATTGGTTATGTTGTTATTTACCTCTTAACTTGAACTATTTCTCTTTTTTTAGACATTTTTTCTGTAATTTGTATTGATGTTTAATTCATAGTGTTTGAACTATTTTGCCAAATGCACTAAAATTAATATTAAAAAAATAATAATAAAAATTAATTTGAATTTTGACATTTGAAATTCAAATTAAGTTTTTCACAATCACGAGTGTGTGTGTATGTAGGCATGTGTGTTTGTGTTTGTGTGCAGGCATGAGTGTGTGTTTGTGTGCAGGCATGAGTGTGTGTTTGTGTGCAGGCATGAGTGTGTGTGTGTATGTAGGCATGTGTTTGTGTCTGTGTGCAGGCATGAGTGTGTGTGTATGTAGGCGTGTGTGTTTGTGTCTGTGTGCAGGCATGAGTGTGTGTGTATGTATGCGTGTGTGTGTGTGTGTGTAGGATATGGACGCAACCTGGAGACTTTTTTCTAGAGGAGCAGCATCATTAGGCCGGTCAACGGTGGTGCTGCAGAGGAAGGCGGGTTCAAAATAAAATCATAGGAATTCAAAACAGTCAAGTGAGGACAATAAGCAGTGTGATTGCTCAAAAAAAAAAAAAAAGATTGTTATGTTCCTTCAAACAATGCATGTGATGGGCCAATGAGAAGCAAAAATAATTGAACATTTCTCCTGTTTACTAATTATTTATAACTAGAAAATTGCCCGTCAAGGTACGACAGGTGAAAATTGCTTTTACATTTGAACAATGCAATTGCCTGTTTGGTTATATTTTGATAGTTTAAATTTTAACCCTAACTGCAGTGGATGAACTTTAAACTCCAGTAGATAGCGTCCATTGTTGACCACTTTTTCGTTTCTTACTCTACTAAAATGACAGTCTTACCACTAAAACAGTTAAGTTACCCGATCCAGTTCAGCCATGTCAAAATAAAGCATTTCCCTGCATGTCGAATATTGCCAAAAAATATCAAATTATCATAACATGGTGCGAGTAGTTCCATTGTTGATGTTGGGAGCATTACTCAATCAGTGAATTTGCTATTATATATATGAAAATGACACAAGTAACAATACCTAAATTTAAATTAATTACCAATTGAGATTTAATAATACAATGTTTTGTCCCAATGTATCCGAAGATCTTTAGCGCAAAGCTAAGGATGTCGGCAGAAAAAGGTCCAACTTCCAGTTTCAATTTCTTAGTATAGCGTGTCATCTCTATAAAAATTTTTAAAAAAGTTTTAGCCTACTTTTATTATTGAATTGCATATTATATTTATATCAGTGTTGAACTTTTTAAGGCATATTTGAAATTCTTGATTTATTTTCATGCTAGTAATTTATAGTTATTCTAATGTATTTTTTAACATATTTGTGAAATTTTACCTACATACCCTTTTTAAACTTTAAAAGAAAAAAAATCTTCCTAGTTTAGATAAATTGTTTTGTTGGACCATATTTAATCATTAATGGCTTTTCAAGGGGGAAAATAATTGTTATTTGTAAATATTTTATTAATATTTTGTAAATAGTGCCAATAAAGTGCTTTCTTGCAAAACACATTGCTTGTTTACTTTTATTTAGATTCTGTCAGCACTCTTTCTTTTAATATTCTAAAATCTGTTTTTAATTCAAAAATTGAAAATAAAATTAATTTTTGTACAGTATAACTTTGATTTAACAATACCCGATTTAAGGATTTCCCCAATTTAATGATACATGCACTGTTTTTAATTCATTGGTCCGGATTTCACTGCATTGAATGTATATGCTCCTTGATTTAACAACATCCTTGAGTTAATTATCCCTTTTCTATTCCCTTGACAATCGTTAAATCAGGGTTATACTGTATTTTTTAAATTAATTAATTTGAAAATTTCAAAAAGTGGGTGTTTTTTGAATTTTTAAATATATTTCTTAAATTTTTCCAAAGAGGATAATTTTTAAATTTCTGTTACTCATATGTATTTGGTGAGAAAGAATCATATTAATCTTTTTTTTTTCTTCATATTTTAGACATTCCAAGTGTATTCAGTTACTTTTGGGGTGATGCAAGATTTCTTCCTAAAAATGGAAAGAAGTTTCAATGTCGTATCTGTGCTTATTCTAGTGACGTAAAGTGTAATGTGCAGCGCCATTTCATGATTCATACAGGGAATAGACCTTACCGGTGTCATATTTGCTTTAAAGGATTTATCCAGAAAAAAAGTTTACATCTTCACTTATTAAAACATCATGAGCACACATCATAATTATTTCAGCATTAATTTTTACTTATAGAAATACATCGTGTTTAAATAAATGTAAATATTTTGTGAGCTCAGAACACTTGAAAAATACATAATCAATAAAAATTATTGCATATGACATGTTTTGTTTGTTTTTTTTGCTTTAATTCAGATTTGTTAGAAAGTTATATTTGCAATTAACTATTTTTTTTTTTTTTTGTTATCATTGGTTCTAGTGCCTAAATTGTTAAATTATGTAAATTATTTATAAGAAATTCATTTTGGTGATTCTAAATTGCAAGTGCTTTAGGTACCTAATATTTACTTTACATATAAAGGAAGAGCCACTGGGGAAAACGAATGTCCACTACTTTAAAAAAAAAAAAAAGGGATGTTTTTTTAAGTTTTAAGTGGTGTATTTCATGTAAGTTTTTCCCTGTTATAGCTCAGTGACAATGACCTTTCTAGCCTGAATGATATTACAGTTAAATACTGGCTGCAATAATCTACCAATATCCATGATAACCTGAGTGTGGTAGAAGAGAAGGAGTTAGATTATTTTTCCCTGTGGCCCTTCATATGTAAACTCTGCTGCTGTTTGTAGGTTTCTAATGTATGATTTTTTTTAGTTATATATAATGTGAAATGAATACCTTTATACAACAAAGTAACAATAGTAAACTCAAGGTTGATAGAGCACTGGATTGCAGACAGCTTTAGTGTTTCAAGGCAACCCCTTTTTTTGCATTGAAAGAATGGTTTCTTGAGGCGCCGAAACATGTGTCTGCAATCAGTTGCTAATCTATGCCCTATCAATGTTATGTTTACTGCTGTTACTATGTATAATATACCGGTGTTCAAATAGGACTGATGATTTTCAAAATAGAATTACCAGAGATCGGTAGCAGGTATTAAATTTATTCTTGCAGATTATGATCATGTTTAGTCAAGAATTTTTACATTGATTTTTCATTTTTATGCTGTGCAAAACTTCTGCTGCTACCACATGTCTAAATAGAAGCTTCTTCTTCTTTAGTCAGAATATTTTTCACATTAATCACGGACAACCCTTTTGCGCCAAAGAATACACCATTTTTTGACTTTGTGAATGCTAAAAATTATTGCACTCATGTCCACTGTCAAGGGCACTAATGAGTTTTCACAAACATGCATTGTGCACAACAGCAATATGAAACTGTAGCACCACCAGTGCCAGATCTTTATTTTTTCAGAACCGGAGCTAAAACTTGAAACTGCCGCCTTTACCTTCATTCCTTCGAGTTTTTTTCTTTGTTTTTCACTCTCGCACATAATGAATGGTCCTTGTCAGTGCAAACCAAACTGCAATGCCATGCTGTACAGAACAATGGATTGTTTCAATGGTGTGTACCTGCTCAAAAATAAGTTATAGCCTTAAACATTTAGGGCTACTTAAACCTATTAAAAGTTCCCCAAGAAAAATTTATCAGTGTTTTAAGTATAAAAATGTTTTTTTTTCATAATTATAACTTTTCATTGTGTAAAATGTTGACATATTCAAACATAATATGGGCCATACATGGGATAAAATATTAAATTTCTGGTCTTTATAATTGATATCATTTTATACAAAATTTACTGTGTAGTGATCAATTCACCACATTTATGCTAAGTGATGTATGTCGTAAAAAAGTGTTCTTCAAAATATTAGATAGTACAGTCGGCTCTCTATTTAACGACTTACAAAGGACCACAAAAAATCGTCCATAAGTAGAATGCGATGGAAATAGAATGCTTTTAAAACTACAATAAAGCATACGGGATTGTGAAAAGTCATCTTTAAGTAGAGAAAGTGGTTGAATAGAGCGTCCTTAAAAAGAAAGCCAACTGTATACATGCTTTTTCTCCCTGAATGAGTCAGTTTTATCATATTTTTATTTCTAAATTTCTTAGCTCTGAGCAAGCATGGTAATGTGAACCAAGATTGGAGCGAAAGTTTATCTGGTCTCATGAGCTCAAATGTGTGCTCAGTATGTGGCTACTGCACTTTTCGTAAGCAAAGTTTTCTTAGACATATGCTTACGCATACAGGAGAACGTCCATACCCTTGCGACTACTGTGATCAAAGATTTTCAAGAAAGACTTCTGTAAGAAGACATATCGCTGCTCGTCATCCTAACGCTACATAAATGTAAACTGTACATTTTCTCAATTTGCTTTGTGATATTTTTAGATATAAATAAAGTTAACTTTTCTGTATCTTTTTTATACTTTGAATTGAGTTGATGCCCAACAAAATTAGTTTAAATATGGAGCTTGCAAAATATTTGTAAAGTGTTTATGTTTGGGTAATTTTTCATTTAATTTGCTTTGCATGAGGTTTTAAAGCATTAAACAAAAAAGTGGGTTTTAAACTTTTTCTTTTATGAATCTTTTTTTATGAATCGAAATTTCTTCTTATGCAGCACATTTTAGAACAGCATCTCAAGTTCGTTAATACATGTATATTCTAAAATTGTGTGTATTGCATTGAAATATACACTTTTTTGCATTATTGCTGTTGAACAATTTTATTGAGAAATTTACAGTAATAGTAGTGATTTAGAAACAACTATTTTTTTAATCAAATAGTTTATTGATTTGTAAATATATATCTTTTTGAGCAATCAATATTGTTTGCTGTGCTTACTCTGCCCTTAGTCTGACATTTATCTTAAATCCACGATTTGAGATAAATGTTCGTCTTTGTTATTGCTAATGTAAGGTATATGATCTTTTTAATTTCTTTAAATAATTTCTATGTGAATAACTGCACAAATTTGATTTATATGTTAAAATTCATTTCAAATTCTGTCTTTTTTTATGTCACTTTCAGAGATCTTGATAAATTAACCATCTTCCAAGCTTTGACATAAGAAAATATGCCATATCTATAACGCTATTATAGCAAAGGGATTCTTTCTCCTATAATATCTTTTTATCCTTTAACCATCCAGAAACAAAATTACTCAACAAATGTGCAAAATTTCAATCTATCAACACATCCAAATTTTCAGAGAATATCTACATTTTATCTGTAGTAAGTTGAAAGATTTTGAATTTTTCATAAGTTTATTTTTTTACTTTAATGTTGAATGCTTAGGTTTGATAATTATGAATAATGCTGAGTTATGGCAGCATGGTCTATTGATATAAATAATGGAGTTGGTGAATTATTTTACATTTAAATGAAATGCTTGATGTACTTTTTTGCATTTTTAGAAAACTTATTTAGCAAATTATATTAAACTATTATAAACTCATAATGTTTTTTTTTTTTTTGTGTAGCCTATTTTGTTTTTTACTGCATTTTCATATTTTGATGACTTTTTGGATTGATGAGGTGCCAAGATTTTTGAAAACTTACCACCACAACAACATTACTGAAACCTGCCAACTTATTAACTGTTACAAATACAAATGTGACGACCAGCAACAGGCTCTGGGCCCAGCTAGGCTGGTCCTAGTCAATTAATTAGTCCCCAATGAAGATCAATGGCCCTCTTAAAGCTATCCACTCCCTTGCTCATTACCGCCTCTTCCGGTAAGCTATTCCAAGTGCCCACGACCCTGCTAAAGTAGTAGTTTTTCCTGATTTCCAAGTTAGCCTGAGATTTAAATAGCTTAAAACAATGACCCCTTGTCCTGCTTTCCCCGCAAAAATTTAATCCATTTACATCTTTCATTTTGATAAATTTAAATAACTGAATCATGTCCCCTCTGACTCTCCTTTGTTCCAGGCTATACATGTTAAGCCTATTAAGTCTGGTATCATAATCTAAATCTGAGAGTCCCCTTACTAATTTAGTTACCCTTCTTTGAACCCTTTCCAATACAAAAATATCTTTCTTCAGATAAGGCGACCAAAACTGAACAGCATACTCCAAATGAGGTCTTACTAAACTCCTATATAAAGGCAGAAGAACTTTCTTAGATTTATTTGAAATAGATCTATTGATAAACCCAAGCATTTTGTTGGCTTTGTTACTAGCAATACTGCACTGTTGACTAAACTTGAAGTCCTGATTTATAAAGATACCCAGATCCATAACATTTTCTGCCTGATTTATGACTGAACCCTGTAAACGATATCTCATATGCTTATTTCTATGACCTAAGACTTGACATTTCCCTACATTAACTGCCATACCCCATTTATCTGCCCACATAGTAATATGGTCTAAATCCTCTTGCAGCTGTTTTACTTGTTCTTCATTTTCGACAATCCCCATAACTTTTACATCGTCAGCAAAACAATTCATGCTTCCAGAAATATTTTCATTGATGTCATTCATAAATATAATAAACAAAAGAGACCCTAAAACTGATCCCTGAGGAACCCCACTTAAAACATCACTCCAATTCGAATGATTTCCTCTCACAACTACTCTTTGCTTCCTACCAGTAAGCCAATTTCTAACCCAAAGTAAAGTTTTTCCTCCTATTCCAATGTCAGCTAACTTGCTGAGAAGAGCAACATGCGGTACCTTGTCAAAAGCTTTTTGAAAATCAATATAAACAACATTCACACATTTTTTGTTATCTAAAGCTGAGGTAACCTTGTCGTAGAAATGCAATAAATTAGTAGTACAGGATTTACCTTTCCTGAAACCATACTGCAAACTAGTCAACAGACTATTAGTCTCTAAGAACATCATGATCTTAATTTTGATCAAAGTTTCAAAAATCTTACAAATCACCGAAGTCAAACTTACATGTCTATAATTCCCAGCAATACCTTTAGACCCCTTCTTGAAGAGTGGCGTTATGTTAGCCAGCTTCCAGTCCTCTGGCACCGTCCCCGAGTTATAAGAAGCATTGAAAATATTCAAAATAACATCCACTAATTCCTCTGCACATTCAACTAAAATTTTTGGATAAATATTATCAGGTCCCGGAGCTTTAGTTGCTTTAATCTTTTTCAAATGAAATGAAACCTCCTCCCTGGAAAATACAAAATAATTACATCATTTACAACATTACAATTAATTAGTGTTTTACTCATATGATATTTAGAATGAATAAAAAATCTGAAACCATAAATTCAAATTTTTGCAAAATGTTGACTTTTAGAAATAAAGAATTACAGCAATTTTTAGAAACAAGGATTGCAACCAGGTGTTGCAACCCTTGATTACAAAAACTCTAATCTGTCAGGAATTAATTAAAGTTTCCTCTCCTTTTTTCCCATATTGATTTTATGTACTTAGTCTTGTTTTAAGTTGTTCATTTAAGACTTGTATTATTAATAATGAATAATTTGTTAGATTC
The DNA here is from genome assembly GCF_026930045.1 of Uloborus diversus. NCBI lineage: Eukaryota > Metazoa > Arthropoda > Arachnida > Araneae > Uloboridae > Uloborus > Uloborus diversus. The sequence goes on along the minus strand of NC_072732.1, from coordinate 163,344,039 downwards.
CCACAGACCTAGAAAATTAAGCCGAGAGTGGACAGAAAACACTGAAGATCTTGTTCCATCTAAGCAAGATAGTCTATATGTATGCTCTGTTTGTGGTTATGCTACTTTTCGTAAACAGAGCTATCAGCGGCATATGGTGACACATACTGGAGAACGTTCTTACAAATGTGAATATTGTGGTCAGGCCTTTTCTCTCAAACAATCTGTTAAACGTCACGTGTTTAGCCGTCATCCAGAAGCTATCAGGTTATTGTGTTCATAATTACATTCAAAGTGTGGTTCCTTTTGAAATGTTCTCACTAAGTTATGCCGTGGAATTCAATTTATGCATGAGAAAATTTCCTCATTGTCTTTGTCGTTTTTTGTGAAATTCTATAATGGTTATTGTGAAATGATGCATCTTTTCACAACTTTTATTTTTCAAAAGCACTTTTTTGTTGTTTTTAATTCTGTAAATGTTTAGCAAATGAGATATTGAATTTTCATCTTTACTCATTAATTTGTATTTCTTTTCCATTTCTCTCTAAAAATAATGTTTATAGTTTTTGAACTATTATTATATACATCTATTGAAAAAGTCACTGGGGTAGTAGAATTTTCATTTTGTATTAAGCGACTTCTGCAGAGAATATTTCTGTTTAGAAAATATTTTATTTAGTTCATTACATGTTTGATTATATTGTTTATTCAAGATGTAACTCTTTAGCACAATTACAATGTATATATATATGTATAATTAATTTAGTTTTGTTAACTTTTAATTGTACTTATTCCTCTTTCTGAGTAATTTTTTTAAATTTCATTATTCTTCTTATGCCGTTTAGAATTTAATTCTTTGCGCTTAAAAATGTGTTCTGTTATTTAAAGAAATTGTCAGTTGAGTTAAAAACAATGTGACCTTAATTATCCTAAACTATAACCTAAAATTCATTTTTTTAGTAACTGTTTAATTTCTATTATTTTTTATGCGACAACTCTCTATTTACCAAAACTCATTTTTAACGCAGTTCCCATCTCTTAAACCTGGTCATGTTTCAAGTGTAATTTATTCCCCATCACATGTCTATATACATTCCAAAAGGTTTGGTATGGCTAGAGAACAAAATTGCAGAGCTAATGTTATTTAAAAAAGTAGAGCTGCAAATTTCGACAAATGAAAATGCACCAAATCGAGCTTCAAATTTGTGTAATAAATTGATTTATTTCTCTTATGCCACAGCTTTCCTTTTTTATAACACTTTTGGTAATATGCAATGAGCAATAGTGTACATAATTTCGTTTAGTCTTAAAATTGAAGATTTTCTTTATTAGTCAAAAATGTTGGTTCTTTAATAACAGCTGGTTCAAATTACTTTGGGCGATTAAGGTGTGTATACTATTTGTGTACATATATAAAGGTTAGTGATACTTGCCATAAAAAATACAGTCAATTCGCAATAACTCAAATCTAAAGGGACCAATGAAAAACTTTGACTTATCAGAAGTTCAACTTACTACTAGTTTCGTTTTTTGACATTTTAATGATAAAAAAACCATTGAATATTTTTAGTAATATGTACATATAACAAACAAAATTTAAAAACTTATGAAGTTTTTAAGCACAATATGCACAGTTTAATCAAAAATATTAAGAGAAGAAAATCAAAAGCATGTTTTGATTTCAATACTGCTGGAACCAAATGAATCGAGCCGATCGTACCTCAGGAAATGTGCACATCTTCATTCACTTCTCATTCGAATTCATTGATTCTGCCGCTTTAGAAGTTTCTCTTTTTCTTTTAATGTGTATTTGCGTAGATATCTTTAATGGTAAAGAAAACTCACTCTGTCTCTCAGAAACTTACAGCAAATGATTGAATTAAAGAATGAACATATTTTAACTAAGGTCAGCCTTTAAATAAAGGTACAATCTGTTGACTTGACACCTTAAAAGCACATATTTTAACTAAGGTCAGCCTTTAAATAAAGGTACAATCTGTTGACTTGACACCTTAAAAGCAAATTTGTTGAGTCCAGCAACATATCAAAGTGTAAACAGTACAGTACAACAAAAGAAAACAAGCTACCTCATTTCCGCACGTGTTACGCCTTTATAGCACTTTGACTCAACAGGTGATATTCTTGCTTTAGAGGTCTATAGTCTCATAGTCTCTCACTTGTTTCTTTCTTTCTTTTTTTCGGTTCTTTTGAAATAAATTTCATGTCATCTTTGAAAAAACTTTGAGTTAAAGGAAGTTAACTTTGAGATATTGAGAATAATTAGCATGGAATTAAAGAGAAAGGGGTTGGGACTTGATTGATAAAAACTTTGAGTTATAGTAATATTCGAGTTATCAGACTTCGAGTTATTACGAATGGACTGTATGTAGTTAAATTTGTATATAATATATAGTGTGTTCCTAAAGTTTTCCCTGATTACAAGAACTTATTGTGCAAAAAATATAATTTTCCCTGTCAGAAAATTTACCACATGAATTGAAAATAATATACCTTCAAGATCAGGGTCACAGTTGTTGCATCCAGCAAAAATTAAAATGCCGCCCTAACGTTTCTTTTTCCACAAAGAGTGCCCACACTTATAGATATGAATGCAAACTGTGTTAGTCAAGCTGTGTAACTGTCTTGATATTATATTGTTACAAGTATATGTCTAATCAAATTACTTTTCGTACAATTAATTATTGTAACCAGGGAAATGCTTTTTGACCACACTATACTATGCAGTGCAGCTTTTTCCTATATTGTTCTTGAAAGTGAAGTATTTAACAAATAAACATTTTAAGCTTGGAATTCTACGACAGTTTTTGGATACTTTTGGGAAAAAAAAAGGAATTAATTCAATTAAACTTGTATGAGTAGCAAATCCTATTGATTTCAACCTTGATTCAGTAAAGCAGTTTCTTCATTTTTACCATGTTCTCATAAATCATAGAATGATATGTGCAACCTTTCTGGTGCTGTCCTAAAATTCTTGTATTCATTTTTTTCTTTTTTTAAAATATTTTTGAACCATCAGAACAATGCATGTTAAGTTCCTTAATAAAACTCTCATAAGGCAATAACATATTTTCAATGAACAAGCAATAATAAATCACGTTGAAATTGACCATTATTTGAGATATTATTAGTTTCAGGAAAGGGTAAAAGCAATAATTTTCTTACATGCCTTTTTATTGTCCTCCTGTTCTGTCCTTTCTCTATGTGCAACGTGCATGTGCAGTAAGCATGGTTTTTGAGAAAATGAATATGGTACTAATATAAATTATTTTTATTATTTCATATGTTGAAAAAAGAAATTGTTTTTGAAAACACTTTTTCTGATTGAAGACAAAAGAAATAGTAGATGTATTTGCTCTTTTTGTATGTTTGCTCCTGAAACTAAGAAATGATGTTCATTTACCTTCTCTGACAGTTTTCCGTTTTTACTTAATATTCAGTTTAACATTTTATTTTTTAAATTATTTCTCTTAAAATATTATTAGACGTAATTTTTGTTTCTATTTTAGTCTATTACTAAGGTTTAGATTTATCATACTTATTTATTTGATGATGTTATATAACTAGGCTTAAAATATTACAAAACTAACTTATGTTCCTTTACACAATTTTCTTCTAAGAATCATGATTATGTTCTTTTGAAAACTTAAGCTATGTCTGAAGTATTACTATGAATAGATATGCATCTTCATGATGAGATTAGTAAATATGCATTTAACTTTTAAGCATACTTCTTGATTTTTAATCCAGCAATAAAGTAGCTTTTAGTAAATCAATATTTAGTTCCTACAATTGTTCCTATTTTGCATCCTAAGCATTTTGTTATGTATTAACAACTTTAATGATGATGACTCCTGAAAGTTATTTGATTTTTTGCTTGTTTCCTTCTTTTTTTTTCTTATATCTAAATATATATTTCTTGTTTCTTCCAGTTCGCTATAGGAATTATCCAGCATATTATGCAGATCGCCGTTTCAAGTGTGATAAGTGTTCTTACTCTACAAACGTCAAATGTAGCCTCAAGCGGCATATGATGGTACATACAGGTCGTAGACCTTATCACTGCCCCCTGTGCCATAAAGGTTTCATTCAAAGAAGTGACCTTAATATTCACATGCTCAGGCACACTGGTGAAAAGCCGTTTGGTTGTGAATTATGTTCCAAAATGTATTCTCGACGTACTCAACTTAGAAGACATATTCTCGTTGCTCATATGCAATAAAAAGTTTGTATTCATCCAATAGTATGGAAGACATTTTTGTACTTAACAAAGTGTCATTAAAAAAACTATACCTTGATGTTTCTTTTGGAATTTCCCCTTCGCTTAAACTAGGTTTAATCAGTGGCAGCTTGATGTCAGTAATTTTTGTTATTCTTGGTTGCAAATAGTTTGGCGTTTTGAAAAATGTGCGACCATGTGTTCCATTTATGTGCAAAAGAAAGTTACCTTTTATGTTTTCCTCTTCTTTCTTATAACATACTACATTTTTCTCCTGTTCACAAACTGCAAAAGCAGCTTTGTTTTTTATTTTTTGAAAAAAAAGTGTACTCTTCAATTCATGGATAAACTAATTCTTCATATTATATTGGGAAAAAAAAATCGTAATTCAGTTATAAATTAAGCTTAAGCAAAAAAGAAAAGAAATTATCCCGTAAGTAGCCTGAATTCACATCTCAAATGTGATTTTAGAGGCTTGCTATTAATATTTGTTGGTACAAAGTACCTATTTTTAAATCTTGATTAAAACTTGCCGGAAAAAAAAAAAAACGAAAGAAAAAAAGAAGAAAAAAAAATCAGCACAGCATGTGCTATATTTTGAGTTAAAAATGGTTAGAAATGTGAAGAAATCCAGAACCTATAAAAGGGCTTTGTGATGACGCAAGTGATAAATACATGAGAATGCATATTTATTGTAACTAGCATCCTTTGTGATACAAATTTGACAAATTGTTTTTAGTACCGTAAAGTGGGGCTTCTTGGACCCAAAATTTCATATTTTTTGCGAGTTTTGCACTGAATTTTTGATTAAACCCATAATGTGAACTGACAACCTTGTTTTATCACTTTTCAGACGTTCTGCTACCACCTTAAGTCTTTTTTAAACAGCAAATTTAACTCTTTATATATATTGTTTCTTTTTAAAAAATTGGGTTCAAGTACCCCCGCTCTGGGGTTCAGCAAATCTGAACTCAGCAAATCCATTAGAAAAAACTATAAAACAGGTGGTGGTAACATGAAGGACCAATGATTTTGAAAGAAAACTTAAAACGTACATTCTAGTGAGCAAACTATTTATATATCAATTGCAAATTATTTATATGAATTAATATAAAATCAACGTATACATAAAAACATATTTTTAGGCAAACATAATTTCTCAAATAGAAATATAATGTAACTACAGCTGAAACCAATTGAATGTTCATTTTTTAAACATTAGAAAGAATGAAAACTCCTCAATTTAATGGCTTGTGTGGATTTATTTTCTCTGATATTATTTAATAGTACCTGCTCTTCCTCGCTACTAAATATCGAAATACAGTCAATTCTCGAATATTAAGGGACCGACAAAAACTTTGACTTATCGGAAGTTTGAATTATTGCTAGTTTCGTTTTTTGACATTAAGTATTAAGAACCATCGAATATTTTAATTAATATGTACATATAACAGACAAAATTACTGAAGTTTTTAAGCACAATATGCACAGTTCAAGTAAAAATATTGAGAGAAAAAAATCAAAAGCCTGGTTTTGATTTTGATACTACCGGAATCACTTGAATATAGCTGATTCTACTTCAGGAAAGGTGCACACCTTCATTCGTTTCAAATTTGGATTCATGGATTCTACCACCTTAGGAGTTTCTCTTTTTCTTTTAGTATCGTTGACAGAGAACTCGTTAAAGAAAACTCAATCTCTTAGAAACTTGTCAGCAAATGATTGAACTAATGAATGAAGAGGAATACAACTTAACTTAGGTCAGCCTTTGAATAAAGGTAGAATCAGTAGACTTGACAGCTTAAAAGCAAATTTGTAGAGTTCAGCAACATGTCAAAGTGTAAACAGTACAGTACAACAAAAGAAAACAAGCTAACTCATTTCCGCACATCTAACTTCTTTATCACACAGTGACTCAACATGTGTTCTTCTTGCTTTAGAGGTATATTTTGCAGGAATTGCAAGTGAAAGTGAATTAATTTTTCTCTCATAGTCACTTGTTCTTTCTTTCTTTCTTTTCTTTTCTTTTTTTTTTTTTTGTTCTTTCAAAATAAATTTCAAGTCATCTTTGAAAAAACTTGAAGTTAAAGGAAGTTAACTTGGAGATATATTGAGAATAATTAGCAAATGGAATTAAAGAAAAAGGGCTTGGGACTTGATAAAAACTTCAAGTTATCGTAATATTCGAGTTATCGCGAATAGACTGTACTTAAGTCAAAATGGGCTGATACCAGTCTCTAAGGCATTTCTCCGGAATTAGTTGAATCTGGACACAATTGTAATTTTTCCTCTGAATAATCCGTATTATTTCCTACTTCAAGGGGTTCTCTTTTACTTTCGGACCCTTTTTATCCCCAGATGTGCAAGTAAATGGGTATAAATTGTAACTAACCTCTTTATTTTAAAAGATTACAAACCTTGCTTAACATAATTTAGTGATGAAATGTGGTCTGGAGCTGCTTAAAAGCTGGGTTCAAGTAGCCCCATTTTAAGGCAACCAGTGCACTTTTACCAACGTATATTAGTTATTGTATTAATTATATAGCTATAACCTCGAAACACTTATTTTACTAAAAAATAGAATGCAAACATAAAACTATTGACCTTGATGATATCAGATGTTTCCACGAACTTACATTTGAAAATTTGCAGAAACTAAAAACATTTGTTTAAACAATTTGCAATCATAACCTCAATCAAAAAAAAAAAAAAAAAAAGGTGGGAATATCAGAAACTTTGTTTCATGCACCAGCCTCTACCTAGTACTGCTACCTGTCATGGAGAAAGTTTTTTAAGTCTCTGCATTGAGTTTTATAGGACCAGGACAGATTTTAAACACTTTTTTTTCATGGATTCAAGTAGCCCCTGGAGTCTCAAGTAGCCCCACTTTACAGTATCTCTCCTATCTCTTTTACTTTCACTCTGATCCACAAGTAGTTAGAAGTATAACAAAAATAAATTTTCTAAGTACTTTCAGGCAAAAATGCAGGTTTTATTTCAAAATTAATGATACATTTTTAATCCCTGATTAAAAACATACTACAGATGAACTTTTGCAACCTTTGCCACTCTAAAGTTGTGAAATATAAGTAATTATTGCTTAAGAAATATTATAGCTACAAGGGAAGCGAAATTATTGCTGTGAGACGGAGCTAAGAAATGTGAACCAAAATAGCAGAAAATGTAAGACATTAAATATAATTGAAACTAGTGGTCAAAAATATATCAGATGAGAGAAAAAATAAACTTAATGCTTAAAAATACTTAAGTAAAAAATGTGAGGAAAAAGCTAAAAATCAATATAGCCATTTTATACTTCAGGAGAAAAAACTAATAAAGATAAAAAAATAAAAAAGTATAAAAAAAGACGCAAAAGCAGCTAAGAAACAAAAAAATATTGGGGAGCTTTGCTTCTATTCTTTCAGTATTAATTACTGACCTAATTTATTAAAAAGATCGAACAACATCAGTCTCATGTTAAAAAATCACGCCTTTCTAATGGTATGAAAAATGAAAACACTCGAGGAAATCCCCCCCCCCCCCCCAAAAAAAAATAAGAAATTGATGAAAATTTAGCTTAAAGTTAGTATAAGAAAGAAAATCAAATTTTAAAATTTCTTTTTTATGCACATCCATAACAAAATCCTGTTTGAATGATTTCAGTTTTTCCTTTTATAATTAGTACTGAAAAAAGTTATTGACAGCTTTCAATGTTGACATAACAATATCTAATTGAATAGTTCTTCAGACTTGTGTAAAATGTTCGGTTGTAGAAATATAAAAATATTTAAAAAATTTACACTTATTAAGCAGCTTTTTTAAAGACTGGCATGTCTTGGAAAGGCTTTTGTATTTCAGTTACATGTCATACTTTATGAAATACTTAAAATGTCTGACTGATGTTCAAAAAAATTTATGACTTTTTGAACTAATCAAGTTTTTTTTTTTTTGTTACTAAACCATTTTCTTTCCTTTTATAAAATGTTACTACATTTCACTGCCAGATGTGTTGTATTTTATCTGTACTATGACACAAATAAGGTAGTATGTTGTATGGGGGAGAGAGCAGATTAGACAAAATTTTAATGTATTGATATTTATAGTTCTTTCTATACTTGATTTTGTTCTAATGAAAGAATTATTTAATTTAAAATAATGTTAGTTAACATTTTGTATGTGCTTTTGTTGGTAATGGATTATTTATAAAAGAATGTTAAACATTGGTTTTTGGATATTTAAAAAAATTGTATGGTGTTATGTTTAATTAATATATTAATATTGAGGTAAGCAAGGTTTTTCTTGATACAGTTGCATAATATTGTTTGTGAATTAATTATATTTTAGTAAGTAAATACATTTCTAAAGTTGTTTTATGTTGATTATTTAATTTTGTAAAAATAAAAATATAGTAAACTATTGAGTGTTCATGATTTGTATGTTGTACATAAGGAAACCAAAATGCACAAATGATCGTTCAAAAGATGTTTTAAAATTGTTCGCCTATCCAACCGGCTGATGAAAAAGAAGAAAAATGCAAATAAAACAAAATATGGAGAAGAAAAAATTCTGATTCATAAAAAGCGTTTCGTTTTAATATAAGTTTGATGATGTTTTCCTGGTTTTAAAAGAGTTATTTATGAATTAATATTTGTATTTGTGGTAGCAAACATGAAATCAACTAACTGAATTTTTTATCGGAAAAGTTGATAAAAGATTTAGTAAACAATACAATTTTGCTGCCAAAATTTGTGAAAGTTTCAGAAATATCGCATATATTTTTATAATTTATTTTGTTTCAGACAACAAAAAAATTATAAAAATGAAAGTTGAATTACATTCCTCCATACACTTAATTCATTAAATTTGATGAACTATTTTTTTTCACTGGAATTCTTTTTTATAATCGGGTAATACAAATGATTTATTGATTCTTTATTATTGCTATTTTGAATTGAAAATAATTTTGTATTTTTGTCAGCAATTAAATTATTTTTTTAAGGAACATCCTAAAATCTAGCTGTATTTGTAGAGTAGGGGAGAGTGTTGTACCTTGGGACACTTTTCATATTTTAATTTTTAACATCAATTATTTGAATCAAATTTAAAATCTGAAAGTCACATTAAAATATTCCAACATATTGCCATGCAATATACTTTTTAAAAATCAGACAGTTTGAAAATAAAATGTTGAGAGCCATTTTTAAAGTAAAAGTTCCAAGATCTTCCAAGGTCCAAGGTACAACATCCTATTCTACCTTGGGACACTTCCTGTTTTACCATGGGAAAGTCTTCATGATTCAGAAAACAGCCATATACTTGAACCAATTTCGCATCAGAAAAAAAAAAAAATCATGGCAGTAAATTATGAATATTTAATAATGATGAATAATGAATTATGAATTATTATCTAACATTAAATGTGTTTAAAAGACTACATAAGATTAGAACATTGTTCCACGTTCCTAAACATATCTTAATTATTAAGAACCATGCATATGTTGTACCTTGGAACCTGGCCTGCGGCAAGTCTGATCAGCGCCGTCGTGCAAATGTCTTTTGAGCACCTTTATGCAGTGGCATTCGACGAAAATGTAGTTAACACATGGCATGAGGTTTTGTAGATGAATATGACATATAAAAAAAATTCGTTTGGCATTAAATTTATTAAAAAAAATAAACAATATAAAAATGTATTTTTAATTTTGGATTAAAATGTATGTTTTTACTTCATATCTTGAAGTTATTTTGTGTTCAGTAGCTCCTCTAATATGGTAATGCGTTTTGGAAGAAAAAAAAATTTTAAAGATCAAACTTAATGCCGCTCTAAATATCTCCCTAATCTTTAATTGTTGAAAAATTAATCAAACTTTTATGTCTGTTAAAACATGACAACAGGGTACTCATTATGTTGCTAAATTGAGTATAGAGGATATTCCACTTTAAAATCTGAAACTGAAAACGCTTGCGGTAAAATCAATAATTCTCAAATAAAGATGGCGTCGAATATAATATCTAAGAAATATGTATTGTCCAAAACTCATTTTTTGACACACACATAGCTAAAGAAAAAAGAGGGGGAGGGAATCGAGTAATTATGGTCAAGTCGTTACTTTTTGGACCTAAAAAGTTAACCAAAATTATTTTCAACAATATACAAATATTACACACAAGTGATCCAAAATAGGTAACAGAAAATTTCTCATGCTCAGCCTTTTGTACACTAATAGACATACCGAAACAGCATTCACAGTTCCATATTAGGAAGAAAAATGCTAATGTATGCATTAATTAGCATAACTTCAGTATAATAGATTAATCTTTTGAACAGCATGTTTAGATGCAACAAGTCCATTATTTTTCTTTTTAGATAGGTAGCGAGAGGAATGCTTGTTTCAATGAGTAGCGTAGTTTCACCATTAGAGCATTAGATATTATCAGGGCCAGATGAACACACGGTCCGACAGACCATGAACCAGGGCACCACAATTTCCCTTTTTTTTTAAACTTCCACATGAAAAATGTGTAGATTTTCTTGTGAGAGGGGCACCAAATTTTACCAGGAACTGGATATAATGAAAAGCTCAATTTTATTATTATTTTTTTTTTTGATTGGAGATATTACCTCCATTTGGAGCATTTATTAATTGGAGTTCGGCGCCTCTTTGACGCTAGCGCCGTCGTGCTTTGCACGACCTCGCACACAGGGACGGCGCTTTCCTGCGTGGAACGTGTCTTAAGGTACAAATGTTTGGCTGTCCCAAGGTACAATCACCACATGGTTTAAGAAAAACAAGAATGATGATCAATATAGATGCACTATCATTATTTTCTCATAAGCAAATTATTTAAATTATTTATCTTTTCCAACAAAATAAAATTCAGTTGATTAAATTTACAAATACAAAGACAGAAAATGAAATAAAAATGAAGAAAATATTTAATTTTTCAGTCATGAAATTTTCTTTCTCTCACAAAATCGTCAATTTTACTAATTTGATCCTGTTTTTACTTTCTTCTATATTTAATATATAGAAGAAAGTATTGGATTCGTGCAAATTTTCGAATTTTGACGGATTTGAACGTTTTAAGGTGTGCTGAGTCCATTTCGACCATTTTTGGAAAATGTTTGTCTGTGTGTGTGTGTGTGTCCGTGTGTGTGACCAGTTTTTGTGGCCGCTCTACAGCAAAAACTACTGCATGAAATCGAACGAGATTTGGTACACATATGTGCCCCTATGTGAACTTGTGCCCATTGGTTTTTGGCGCGAATTCCTCCAAGGGGAGTGGAGCAATGGAACGTTTCTTGAGTTATGCGTGCCTGCTGTTATCCAGGAAGTAACTGGCGGAATCAAACAAAATTTGGTCCATATGTTGCTTCTAACAGGAACAGTTGCTGATTCAATTTTGGTGTCAATATCTCAAACGGGGGCTGAGTTATAGAACGTTTTTTGTGGTAAATTGTGACTGCTGTATCTCAAAAAATAATGAACGGAATCAAACAAAAATTTATCGACAAGTAGCCCTTAGAGGGTATAAGAGCTGATTCTATTTTGGTGTCAACAGCTGAAAAGAAGGTGGCGCAATCGCACGTTCTTTTTTTCCGTTGTGAGCGCCATACCTCAAGAAGCTACGTTCTGGATGAAATTTGGAATAAATGTAAATCCATATGTAAACAGGCGTTGGTTCAATTTTCGCGCCAATCGCTCCAAGAGAAGATGTTTCTTTTCTTTTTTTTTTTTTTTCTTGCGAATAAAAATAGCTTTAATAATGCAACAATAAGAAAGATAAATCGTATAGACTGTCGTCTGCGTATTTCTCGTGATTTTAATTGTATGGAAATGATCGGAAATATTCTATTCTATTCTATTCTATTCAAGAGTCACAACTGACTTCAACTGTATTTATGTCGAGGACTGCATACTAAGTGCCTTGCCTCCATTATTTTATATACCGATAGATGGCAGCACCATCACCGGATCGAACAGTTAATGAGAATTTAGAACTAGTCCAAGAGCTAATAGCTACCTGGTACTAGCACCCCCAGAGGTATCGTTTCACTTGGAGGACATTGAGACCACGAGCATATTTAACGTCGCCCAGTCCCCTTTAATGACGACGGTGGGTCTTCGACCAGCGAGGATCGAACCCGAGTCCCTCCGGCCCCGAGTCCAATGCCTTACCGATCAGGCTACCACGGCCCTATCGGAAATATTATCTCAATGATTTAAAGTTTTAATTGTTGCCATCTTATGTTTGTTAACAAATAAAATATTTGTAATTACTTCAAGCAAGGCTTTTAAAATAACTTTCAATTTTTCGCTTTTTGCTTTGCTTTTGCAATAATTCAGGACGGTCGTCAAGTTTTTGCTTGTGTAATTTTGTTTTTGTTGGGAATATTGCTTCTTCGTCAAGCATGGGGAGGGATCAGAATTATAAGAAAAATGTAGAAGAAAGTTTCGTGATGGCCACAACATACAAGTTTACTATGGCACCATTTAGTAGTGAAGATTACTATTAGAGATTACAAAAACATGGCTGCTAAAAATAGATTCTTAGGAATTAGCAGTGTCCAAAGGTACAAACATCCCAAGGTACAACACTCTCTCTTAATGTATAAAACTGTTCTTGCTAAATTTTATATTGGGAGAAATTCCTTTTGGAGTTCAGCTCTAAAATTCATCTGTTCTACGTTTGTACACTTAAGTGTTAGAAAAATTGCTGGAATTGAAAACGTTTTTAAATGTTTACAATTGATTAAATAATGACATACAGTTTGAGAAGAAGTGAATTTGATATCGTTTTCTTGCTAATAGTTTTCTTTTTACTTGAAAAAACATGTTTTGCCATCAGAAATCTGTTTTTTCTTAAAATCATATGTTTGAAATAATTAGCACCCGAAAACGAACTGGAGAGTTATAACTATGTGGAAATCAATGCTGCTAGTCAGTAAAAATTCCTCATTTAATTCTGAACGTTTTATTTGAATGTTATTTATTGTTACACTGAAAACACTCATTTGACGTATCAATACAACAGCAATAACGCACTAAACAGTTATTTGAAGATCATTGCTTTAAGGGAGGGAAAGGAACCTTAACTTGCATGTTTCAAATGATAATCTGCATTTTCCAACGTATTATATCAGCATCAAAATCTTGCTTGACAAAGAGCTGGCTACACAGAATTGTTTATCAAAAGATAAAATTTTTTCCCCCCTTTTTTTTTGCATGTAAAGCATTTTAGCAATTCGCAGTAGAACGCCGCATCAGCATAATCACCGCATCCCGAAACAAAATTTAAATCCTCAGAAACGCTGCATCGTCTGAATGCCGTGCTTAACAACAATAACTCACCCATGGTATATCATAGTAAAAAATACCCATTAAAAAAAAGAATTTACAGTATATACTTGCGTATGTGTCTATTCCCCAACTTAAAAAAAAAAAAAATATTTATTTAAATAAATCAGAATCCCGTGTTTAAATCGATTTCCGAATTTTGGAGAAAAATCGGGAACGTTTTGCCTCGTGTTTTTGTAAATAAACTTTTTACCAAGAGAGAAAATTAAATTTTATGTCCATTTTCACGATCTAGAATGAATAATAATCTATTTCTGAAGGATCAACATTAGTGTATTGCTAGGTTCATTAACTATTTTCGTGTAATTTAGTTAAACCGTACTTTCATCTTTATTAAAATAGAAGAGTGCATACTCGTTTTTTCTTTTTTTTTTTTTCTTTCTTCTTTTCTTTTTTTTTTTTTAATAATGTCGGTGGTCTCTTGTCAAATGGAAATTGCTCAGAAGTACGATACATGCACTGTGGGTCAGGTCCTGATGCCTCAAAATTCGATTTTTGTTCTTTTGTATTTCAATTTTAAACCAAAAAAATAGCATAACACATTCTATGCGAAAGAGAACCGTATTGATATGAATTTAGTACCCCTGGAAAGCTTGGTAAAAATGCCTCATTTGGAGTTTCTCATCAGTGCCCAAGCTAGAAGCTCCTAAATTAACTAGAAATGTAGTTAGAAGACTTTTTAAGTTGTTGAGCTTTGCTGATCTTTTCTATCGTCTGTACGATTTATAATCATTAAAAAACTTAGTAGGGCAATTCCACAGGAAAGGGGAAAAAGTGGCAGAATTTTAAAATAATCTTTTTCTCACAAATTTGGTATCAATGGAAAGGTAATTATCTGAAGTGTATGGAAATAACAAAAATATGCTGCAAAAGCAAAATTAATTAGAGTTCTGAGGCTTCAAATCAGGTTGTTATGACCATGTTCTTACGAGTAACTTTTTTTATACGACTTAAGAATAGCTGTTTGATACTTACATTGTCGCATTTTTCAAATATTCTCTTTAAAATATGCTTCTTAGAACTCTCTAGAAGAGTTATATGCAAAAAAATTACACTTTAACTGCAAAACTTAATTTTTAGGGATTTTTTTCATATAAGGCATTTTTTGTAATTCTACGTCCGACACCAAATTGGCTGAAAGTTTATATTGTGTAAAACTGAGTGGAGATTTTTATAAAATATTTTGTCTGCAAATAAAGATTTTATACGCAATTAAAAATAATCATTTAAATTAAATTTCAAAAAACTAGTTATGCTGAAATAATTGGTCCGAAAAATTTCTACGTCCCACACCAATATTTTCCTAACTGAAACTAGGTTTATAAGTTTACGAAAATTCCTGGTTAAATTAAATAATTCACACATGCTATGCATGCCTTATTATGTATTTATATTTATATTTTACATAACATAAATTTAAAGAACATATACACAATATTTTGACTCGGGGAAAATATCTGAAGATAAGAAATGAGTCTCATATGTTTATCAATAGCGATTAACGTAGGAGTGTATAAAATTATGAATATTTAAGAAGCATTAGGGGTCTCAGTTCAAAAATAACACTCCTCTCTTTCCCAGTTTTCACTTAAAAACTCTCAGGTATTTTTGGTAAACTCACAACAACCCCTGCTTGTGCCTCAAAATGCTCAGTTTCGTTTTCAACAATTTGTAACCAACATCCAAATTTCTTATTATGTATTTGTTAATAAGTTAGAGTTTTTTTGATTAAAATTCTATAAATCAATCTTCATTTCTTTTCACCCTAGAGATTGAGTTTTTTGTTGTTCACATAGAGATTGTAAAAAAAAAAAAAACTTGACAAAATGCGTCTAATCTCTCTTGTTCTCGTTATAGTATTTTCCTTATTTTATGAGTGAAGACTTAAAATACAAATTTCCTGGAATGATATACAGATATAGATACATTAGGGATGTCCATCTCCCCAAAGCAATGGGATCCACCCTGCCCCCCCCCCCCCCCCCAAATCCCTCAAGAACACCCAGAAGAATAATATTTTGGCAGAAAAAAATAAATGTTTTGAAAAACATTCCTGTAAACAAGTTCTCTGCCATCACTTGGGCTATGATCCCCCCCCCCCCCCCCTCCGTACATTCTTTTTGCATAACATTTTTAGTTTCAAATTATTTCAATTTTAACAAAATTATTTGATTTTTCACAAAAAAATGGAGCTCTGGGAAAAATTCTGCACAGACCCCTGTTACGCATATTTTCCCCTTTTTTATGCAATACCATAATATATAATTCTATAAACAAATTAAGAGTTAAACAGCTTTTTAAGTTGTTTATTTCATGTCGAACGTTGTCTGCTTTGCACATTCTACGTCCGACACCAACTATTCTACGTCCGACACCAAGGGGAAACCAAAATTGTGCTACTTATCCGTGAATTAATTTGGAGAAAAAGGAAAAATTATTCATATTTCAGCTTTACTTTTAAACATTCAAGTAGTCAAAAAATCTGAAAACAGTTCATTCAGCTGAAACTTGGGTTTTTTCAACGTAAGTCAATTTTCAGTTCCCCTTTCATCTACGTCCGACACCATGAGGTTTTTTATTTTTAATATTTATAGTTTGAATTTTTTTCAGAAATTCTATAAGTTTTTATATTGTTCCTACATATATAAGTATTGAGAAAAAAACATTGGCTCAGTTCATCCATTTTAACTCTGAAAAATATTAACCTTTATTAGTAAATTTTGTGCAAATTCTACGTCCGACACTGTGGAATTGCACAGTAGATGAAAAATTCGAATGAAATTGAAATATTCTCTGACCTCTTGTTTCTGTCTCAGTAGGTAAATGCATTTTTTTACTTGCTCTTTTGGTACTAATATTAAAAATTTGCTTTCATATCTAAGTTCAATTTTATATATTTTTAATGTTACTATGTATGAAGGATGTTTCCGAGTGCGATATTATTTACAAATTTCTGTGATACACTTTCCTGATGTTTTCCGACTGGAAATGAGGAAAATTCCTCAAAATTACCAAACGAAATGTACTTTCCACACGTATAGCTTTAAAATGTCGAAGTCCGACAAACAGTGTAATTACTTGTACTTCCGACGCGAGGCTTTTCCCCGTAGCCATTCATCTGGAGAAATAAATACAGTAGACAGGCAACTGTAGAGACAACTCGAGATTGGCGAATAATAACGCCGACCTGCTGCAGATAAAGATTAGCTGTGCAAACACATTTTCAGGGAGCGCGGAAAGAGGGTATGGATTCGTCTATTCATTTCTCAATATCATCCATGACAAGGCTGCTGGAGGCCAGAGTATACAAATTGGCTTCCTAGCGAGTGAAACTCATTTGTCAGCACACGATGGATATCGAAGACTGCGGGGGCTGAAAAGAGGGTTCTTTTCGAGTGCAGAATAACCGGGGATCACCCCAGGATGCTGTTATTAGAAGCATGAGTAATGAGCAAGTTGGCCGCTAATATCGAAACGCATCTTTATATGTATTTTCGATCGGAGGGAGTTTCGGAAGAACAGTGGGCTACTTGAAGATGCTCACACAAAAATGGTTCTTTGGAATTCCGATCTAATAGCATCAATTTCAAAGCACTTTTAGTCTTCTGAAGGATATTTTGAACCATATGGGGTAATACTGCTCCATTTCATTTTTTTTAATACAATTGACTTCAAAACCAACAAGAGAAGGCCAAATGCTGCAATCTGCTGACAAGGTTATGATGTCAGTTTTCTACTTTGTATTTTCCGTCGTTTAGATGACATAGCGATATGATGCTGGCCTCGTACGCCTTTGGTCCCGGGTTCTAAATCCGAGGTCGAAGCTACCAGATGGCGGATTTTCTACTTGCAGAAAATCGTCAGCGCTCATGTCCGATTATGAAGTATTTGAAGCTACCTTGAGTATTCGTTTAGGTTTGATTACTATCGGCAAAATTAAATCCCAAGTGCAGTTTCGCATAGAACAGAGCGCAGGTACCTCCATCTGGTGGGGTAACAGCTCCTCAAAATTTTCTGTGTCACTGACATACGCACCATAATGGTGGCACATGAAAGACTGGATTCTATAGGTATAGGATCGCACTAGGTCTGCAAAAGGTAAAATCCTCGTGCGCAGCTCCATGGAAAGAAGAAAAACAGTATTTTACGAAATAAGTTGGTGAGAGGGATGTCAGTCAAGTGAAATAGTTGAGATAACTTATTTTTTCAAAATAAACGCGTTAGAAATTTGTTCTGAAAAGGACGGTTTATGAAGAAAAAACAATATAGTTTATGTTAAAAAAACTTGCATTGTAAGATTATTTTTCATTTTGAGCTGTCAGTTAACCTCAAAAAAAAAAAAAAAAAAAAAGGTAGACATTTTCGCTTTTTTTTCTCATGAGCCAAAATAAAAAATAAAACTTTTTCTATTCGGAACTCCAGTGCTCGAATACGCTACCTTGCGGTGATTTACAAAACTGCCGATGAAACTAAAAACATTGCCACGTTGCGTTCCACGTGTGTCTGTTGACGTAAACACAGGCAGTTTGTTCTGAGTATTTATTAACGCAATCGATGAGTCTTAGTTTGCTTTCAGCTACAGAAATTCATTCGTCCCTTAGTAGTATTCTCGAGCTTCTCAAAATAATGTTAGTTTTCTTTATTTCCTTCTAAAATATGAGTTGATTGAAAATAGTGAAAGCGAAAACTGGATTAACAAACTTGGATAACGTTATACAAGGTAAAAAAAATTTATTGTTTTGTATGAATTTGTAAGAATATGAGTTTTTTTTTTTAATCTTAAATTAATTTAACTAACCATCTTTTACAGCAGTATTTAGTTGGAATGGACGGTATGCAAAATATTTTCTTGAATATATTATCGTAGAACAAAATGAAAAACGTTTCACCGAAAAAGAATTTACTTTATTCCTTTTATTCTCAGCTGAAAGGTTTCGCCAAATTTGATTAGGGTTATAGTTTTAGTACTATGCGAGCAAAGTAGCCTTGGCGAGATTTCGCGTTTTTAGTTAAACCATTTTTAATTTTTATCATGAGTGGAATAAAATGGTAGTAAGATTACAGAATTTGATAAGTAAAAAGAAATAATGGTCAATCAACTGAAAAGAAAACTACTACCATATATCCGTAAGAATTCTGTAGATGATTTGCATAACTTGACATAATTAAATCGTAACTCAGAAATTAGAAAAATCGAAACAGAAAAATTTTAAATTAACCGATTCGGGAATTCGAGAGAAATAACTTAGCAACAAATGCAAAACAATAAGCTCTAGCCAAGCAAGGCAAAGAAGTATCATCTTCTTTCGATAATAATTTGTAATGTCATATTGAATTTTCTAGCATTAATTGTTGTTCTTGTCAGGCCACAATTATTATTTATTTTTATCAAGAATTGATAAATATCGAATTCAACATCGTGTAAATAGCTGCTTAGAACTACGAACTACGTAGTTTGCATTAATCTTTGACGTTTAGTAATGCTTCTTGAATTCTCATTTCTTTCTACGTGGGCCAGAATATCCACAAGACTTTGAAAATTAATTTAAAAAGAATAAAGCGAAAAATATCATACATACGAACAAAAATCACAACACTTTTAGCATTTTCTTCGTTACCACATGCGTTTGTTTTAGTTTTTAAGTCGGCCATTAGACAGTGACTGCAGTGCCCCCTATAGTTCGTTGGAGTTGCGAATTTCGGAACTCCAACGCTCGAATACGCTACCTTGCGGTGATTTACAAAACTGCAAATGAAACTAAAGCATTGCCACGTTGCGTTCCATGTGTGTCTGTTGACGTAAACACAGGCAGTTTGTTCTGAGTATTTTTTAACGCAATCGATGAGTCTTAGTTTGCTTTCAGCTACAGAAATTAATTCGTCCCTTAGTAGTATTCTCGAGCTCCTCAAAATAATGTTAGTGTTCATTATTTCCTTAATAATTGGTGAATGCGAAAATTCTGGATTAACAAACTTGGATAACATTATACAAAGTAAAAAATTTTATTGTTTTGTATGAATTTGTTAGAATATGGGAGTTTTTTTAATCTTAAATTAATTAAACTTACCACATTTTACAGCAGTATTTAATTGGAATGGACAGTATGCAAAATATTTTCTTGAATATATTATCGTAGAACAAAATGAATAACCGAGAAAGAATTTACTTTATTCCTTTTATTCTCAGCTGAAAGGTTTTGCCAAATTTGTTTAGAGTTATAGTTTTAGTATAGTGCGAGTAAAGTAGCCTTGGCGAGATTTCGCGTTTTTAGTTAAACCATTTTTAATTTTTATCATGAGTGGAATAAAATGGTAGTAAGATTACAGAATTCCATAAGTGAAAAGAAATAATGGTCAATCAACTGAAAAGAAAACTACCACCATATATCCGTGAGATTTTTGTTGATGATTTGCATAACATGACACAATTAAATCGTAACTCAGAAATTAGAAAAATCGAAACAGAAAATTTTTAAATTATCCGATTCGGGAATTCGAGAGAAATAACTCAGCTACAAATGGAAAACAATAAGCACTAGCCAAGCAAGGCAAAAAAGTATCATCTTCTTTCGATAACAATTTGTAATGTCATATTGAATTTCCTAGCATTAATTGTTATTCTTGTCAGGCCACAATTATTATTTAGTTTTATCAATAATTGATAAATATCAAATTCAAAACATCGTGGAAATAGCTGCTTAGAATTACGAACTACGTAGTTTGCATTAATCTTTGACGTTTAGTAATGCTTCTTGAATTCTCATTTCTTTCTACGTGGGCCAGAATATCCACAAGACTTTGAAAATTAATTTAAAAAGAATAAAGCGAAAAAATCATACGTACGAACAAAAATCACAACACTTTTAGCATTTTCTTCGTTATCATGTACGTTTGTTTTAGTTTTTAAGTCCGCCATTAAACAGTGACTTCAGTGCCTAATAGGAGAAGTAAATTCTTTCTCGGTTATTCATTTTGTTCTACGATAATATATTCAAGAAAATATTTTGCATACTGTCCATTCCAACTAAATGTTGCTGTAAAATATGGTAAGTTTAATTAATTTAAGATTAAAAAAACTCCCATATTCTTACAAATTCATACAAAACAATAATTTTTTTTACCTTGTATAACGTTATCCAAGTTTGTTAATCCAGAATTTTCGCTTTCACCAATTATTAATAAAATAATGAACACTAACATTATTTTGAGGAGCTCGAGAATACTACTAAGGGACGAATTAATTTCTGTAGCTGAAAGCAAACTAAGACACATCGATTGCGTTAATAAATACTCAGAACAAACTTCCTGTGTTTACGTCAACAGACACACATGGAACGCAACGTGGCAATGTTTTAGTTTCATTTGCAGTTTTGTAAATCACCGCAAGGTAGCGTATTCGAGCGCTGGAGTTCCGAATAAGTTTTAAAATGTTAAAAGAAAAATAAGTGAATACTAGCAAGGCTTCACTTGATACGCGTCTTATCAGGCTCAGTCATTTCAATAAAAGTTGTAGTATGAAACCAATCAATCAAACAAAAAACCTGGTCAGACTCTAGTGACATCTGGTGGATTTTGTAGCAACTTTTAACTATATAAACAACAGATAAGATTATTCTTAAAGAGAATAGTTTATCAAAACTGAGTTCAAAAGTATTTGAGTTAATTTAAAAGCGGTTTTTTTCTTCCTGAGGAAAAGTGTTTGAAAAGATATTTTAGGCATAATGTGAAAAAATATGAAACTTTGTTTTCAAGAAAAATTAAGTCTGGAAACAAAATCAGATGAATATAAGCTGAGGAAGACAAATCAATGTAAATTCCGTGTATGAAAAAATGTTGTGTTTAATTATTCCAACTTTTCGCAATAAGCATTTTCAAAATTATTTGAGCAATGTAACTGCAAACCTTCAATAAATATAAATAGGAGTGAGTATTTATTGCAATTTATATATTGAATAACAATTTGAAACGAGCTTAAAAAGTTTTCTGTTCGAAAACGTATGTGAATAAATGTTTTGGAAATACTGTTATTTTTTTTTTTGTGTGTGTTGGGGGGGGGGGGGGGGAGGGGGGTAATTTTTGCTTCCAATTAATAAAAAACAAACAATGGCTCTGAATGAAATAATGCGTAATATTATATAATTAAACATTACATCTTATGGACGAAACCATACTGTCTATTAAACGTATGACCAATGCTTAATAATTTGTATCAAGAAAAAGTATTTTTTTGGTTTTATTATGCAAAAATTAATTACATATGCTTCATCAAGCACAACTGATTCTCAATCGAAACTAAACTGTTTATCCATCGCTAACGGCTTAAATACACCGAAAAGAATTTTCTCAAATATTCCACACGCTTCTCGAAATGCGTTGACCGTTATCAAATTTTATCAATGAACAAAAAGGGAATAGGGGTCGTATATTTTAGCCATATGAAAAAGGGGTTGTATATTCATTACGGGAAACTATTTACAGGTTACGTTACTACAATAATTACTATTTACAGGATTTGTAACAATATATATATATATATATATATATATATATATATATATATATATATATATATATATATATATATATATATATATATATATATATATATATATATATATATATATATATATATATATATATATATATATATATATATATATATATATAGTGTGTGTGTGTGTGTTTTGCAAAATAAATAAATAAACTAGAAAGCCTATTGGAGTACTTTTGTAAAAGAGCTGTTCTGACTTACATTTTCACACTATATATATGTACTTCCCCCAATACTGCATATAATGTTATCTAATTGATATAGTTGTAGCAATTAGACCGTTGATTAAATTATTAATTACAACGTTAAACCTATAGGCACATGGATTGTCACATTTTTGTCAATTCCAATAATTTAAATCGGCTGTTCTGTCCCTTTAATAACATTTTTTTTTTCGGGATTATCCGCAATTAAATTAAGAAAAAAAATTAAAACTTACATTTGCAGCATTTTTATCAGTGATTTCTTTGACTCTGAAAGTTAAATTTTCATTTTGATCGTTTGTAATATTAATATTTGAATAAGTAAAGCCGGATGGTAAGCTATCCATGGTTAAAATTTCAAAAGACATAAGACATTTTTGAAAAGAGCGCAAAAAATGATGAAAAAGTAGTGGCGCCATCTATCGAGCACGCAAGAAACCAAGCCGTCTTACATAACATAGCGTAGCTTACAGAATTACCGCTTGGGAACGGTCGATATGCATGTGGGCCAACAATGAATTCGGTTGTCAATCGCGTGAATAAAGGCTTAGCCCTTATTAAAATCTTGTTAAAAAAACGTTATAATTCGAATTCTATAAAACATGGAAGTTCCAAACAAATTCTATTAGACGCGGAAAAAAATTCGCTTTGTTTTGGTATTAAATTAAAATTTTTTAAACTATGTTTTCACTGCAAAAATCACGAAAAACCTTTTAGAGGTTTCTAATTAATATCTTCGTTAGTTAATGTCATCCAAAGATGGAACCTAGCTAAGAACACTCTCGATCAACTCTCCTTTCGAACAATTTTTTTTTTCAAAATCGGTCCATCCGTTTAGGCGCTAGAGTGCCACAGACAGATCAAACTTATAACCCCCTTCCTTTCTGTGTCGGGGGTTAAAAATAGAGAACGAATAAGAAAATAATTGAATAAATGAATAGCTAAGCGAGTTACTCAATGAAAAAAGAATGTAAATGAATCAATACGTAAGTGAAATAATAAATGATGGAACAACTATTTCACTTGAACTATTGCACTTAACTCAATGTACAAAGCATTTAAATTACAAATATGCTTAATAATAAGCTTATCAAACTAATAAATACAGCACTGAATATTAGCAGGTCTCAACTCATATTTAAAATGTTAATAACAAGAACTTTATCCACTTTGACTTACAACAAAATATTACAATACGAGTATCAACTTTATAAAATGGCTTGCATTCTCATTCTTTGATTTGTAGAGGTAATTTTTCTTGATTGGGAAAGACTACATGTGATAGTATATAATTAAAATATTACTAGATTGGTGGCACTAAGAAAATATTTCACCATTTCATTTTGTCGCGCTATTTTACTTTGCACCACATTCCCCTACATAGCTTATTGATTAATCCAATAATTTTGAGGTTGTTTGAAATCGACTCTTGAATGCCGATTTTAAATTGTTTAAATCTCTCGTCCGACGATGTAATTTCTTTGCAAATCTTGTGATGCTATTAAATATAATCGATAAGTTTTTAAACACTTTGAGATTTTATTCCTTTGGTTCAAAGTTGAGTTTCACTATTTTTATCAAAGAATTCTATTTTTCATTACATTGTTACTCGGTTCAAAGTTACTTTAAGTGGTAGAATAACTTGGAACCTGGGACACAATTTCGTGTATGAATTTTGTATAGTTATTTTTTTGTATAATTGTAGGTAACTATACACTACGTTAAGAGTCGTTCTTCGTTTTTTTTTATGCCAGTAAATGCAATAATAGTAAATGCACATTGAATAAATTTTAAAATTATGTGAAAGCTTAATATAAGCTTAGTTTTGGAATGCAAATGTAAAGCATATACTTTCACGCCCGTCACTTGCGCAGCTGAAATGATCTGGGGTTTGGTTATAAGTTTATGTACATGTATTAACCTACTAGGATTGGCAATATAGCCTAAAACTAAGGTTTCTGGGATATGAGGTCTGCACCATATGAAAATTTGAAAATTGCATACCTATTTAAAATATCGTAAACCATTTTTCACTGTACAAATGGATGTATGGGAAAGAAATCTAAAAACTGAATTCGAGAGAGCCTGGGCCCCTCCGAAATGTTCGTTACTGATGTGGTAATACTCATTCGTGTGGAAATTATGTTTAGAAGCATTTTTTCTCTTTTTTTATTATCATTTCATTTCAAAAACTGCATTTTTCCCCCTAAAGCTTTTGAAAGTTTTAACTAATGCTACCAAGCATAGTCTAAGAGCGCATCTTTAGGCCTTCAAAATTGAAAAATTTCCGAGGAAGAGCAGCTAACCCCTGTTCTACCGTATTAGCATATCGCTTAAAACTTGTTTTTAACCGACTTCAAAAAGGAGGCGGTTATTAGTTCATACCGTATGTATGTTTTTTTTTTTTTTTTTGTCCCCTCATAGCGTCTCACCTAGTGAACCGATTTTGATGATTCTTTTTTTAATGGATAGGGGATGGCTCAACTTAGGTCCCATTATTTTGTTTGACCATATTTGTTCTTTAGAAAAAAAGTTATGGGCAAAAAACAGTAAATTTTATGCAATTTCCCTATTAAATGATTAAAATGATGTTGTAGCGAAGTTCGCACTTTTCTTCCGTGGATAACGGTGGTTCAGCGGTAGAATTTTCGCCTCCCACATAGTGACCCGGGTTCAAATCCCGACTAGGACAAAGTGAATTTTACTAAAATTTCGTTTCTACTGTTTCCCGTATTTTCTCGAATGTTCTATTAATTTCTGTATCTTTTCAAGTTTGGAAAGTTCCAGTACTTTCTCAAGTTGTATATAAGGAGATGTAACGTTCATTCGTGGTTCTGAATAAAGATCTCGAGTTGAGACTAACGAGTATTCGCTTCATTTGGCTTTCACACTGTCTTCGCTATCTTCATCTACGCGACAATATGAAACTCATTGTTATAAAAGTTTGGTGCCATATAACAGTAATGATAATTTTGAATAAAGGCTTTACTAAAGCAATACAGTGATATAGAGCCGAACTTCTAACTAGGTAACTTCTTACTTTTACTGAAATATCTACATTTACACTAAAAAGAATGAAATAAAAAAATTTTGAAGAAAAAAAAAAGTAGAACCGACTTCAAAATTGCTCTAAAAAGTGAAAAATAATTTTATTCTTTAAACACCATCGATAATACTTTTAAACATAATTTTTGAAGTTGGCGCAAAAACAAAAAGTAAAACCCATTGTAACCATGCTTCGTTCATATTGTTATCAAAAAATCATCCAAAGTTAGGAACGAAACATTTATATCGTTACTCAAATATGCTGTCATCGATGCGTAATGCATGTGGTAGCGAAGAAACTGGGCCTGATTTAATTTATAGTTGTAACTATGGCTGTGAATGATTTTATCGATCGTTTTTGCGCCAACTTCAAAAATTATGTTTAAAAGTATTATCGATGGTGTTTAAAGAATAAAATTATTTTTCACTTTTTAGAGCAATTTTGAAGTCGGTTCTATTTTTTTTTTCAAAATTTTTGTATTAGAACTTTAATGTCAAAAAATTCCTAAAGACATAACCCTGACCTGCTTCTAAATGTCATCAAAGATAGACTAAAATGCGTTTTTAGAACACAATTTTTATCTAAACCTCCATTTCTTAACGTAACTGCTAACGGTTGGTCGAAACCGTGTCTTTAAGATTTTAATTTCCAAAATTTTCCTAGAGGCAGTTTTGATTACCTTACTCCGACCCCCATTTCATCTAACGTCTCTTAAAATAGCCTAAAATTCAGTCTTTAAAACTTCTACTAAGGACAGTTTTTAAAAGAAACTCCAGGTCCCGTAAATTCACCAAAAATATTAAGCAGTAAAATAGTCTAAAATTGATTTCTGTTTAAAAAAAAATAAAATCGGAAGTATATCTCATTCTCCCTCTCTTATACAGCACGAAAAATTGTTTAAAATTAATTTTCTTCGTCAATTTTGAAAATTTCTCAGGGGGAAGGAATCTCTCTCCAATTTCTCCTTCTTTTTACACCATAAAGAACTGACGAAACTTGTTTCTAAAGCTTTAATTTCGAAAAATTTCCTTCGGAGCTTCCCCGATTCCCCAGCTCCGCCGTTCCTCTGATCATTCAATGACAGCTTAAAATTACATTTTTACAACTTGTAACTTTTGGCATCCATCTTACTATCCGCGTTGATACTATTGCCTTCCAAGCAATAGTATCGATGCGGAGTATTCCTCAGTGTTAAAGTTATTTTACATTTTATAAGAACACCTTATATATTTTTTTCTTTTCCAATTAAAACTTAGTGTTGAAATTTGATGAAAGACGAATAAAGGCTGCAGTCTCAAGTGTTTTCGCTCCGCCGCAGAGATATTGAAAACCCTCCCTACTCAAAGTCTTAATCAATAGCAGGGTCATCAAATCGGAAGTCTTTGAATTGAAACCAATGTTCGAAATATACTCAAATACGTAATTTATAGAATTCCGATGTTTCGTTTCCATGCGGGGAATGGGTCGTATGGGGGATGAAATGAATGGTAAAGGGCATGTTTGATATTTTATAAAAAGTGAAGACCTATGTAAGGAGTAGTGCTGGTCAGAGCGCCTAAATGGCTTTGTTTTGATGCAAATATAGATAAATCAAAGTTTCTGATGAAAAATAACCGGAGTTTTTTTTTTTGAATGACGGACGTCTCGTTTTTTAATGTTTAAAATCTTTTCCTATGATAACTTAAGTGAATTTTAACACTAGGGTTGGCAAAAGTGCTTCATTATTTCGTTCTCCTAGCTCAAAATTATTAAAATCATACAATGATACATAAATCTTGAGGTTATTTATTATTTTAAAAACATCCAGATTAGCGAATAATAAGAGTAGAGAAGAAAGAAACAGCTGCATTTGTGCCAAAATAAAAGAAAAGTTATCTCTTGACCAGTAGCAACTTAAGATCAAAAAAAAGTTTGAAGCATTTTTCTTTCGGCATAAATGCAGCTGTCCCATTCCCCTCGCCATCCAGTTCTTCCTGGCTCTCCCTAATAGGTACATAGCTGATTTCAATTAATAATCGGAAATTATGAATACTTAGCATGAATTGTAAAAAAAAGTCGATATAACAGGACAATTCTATGTGTGACGGAATGACATTTTGATCAAAAGCAAAAGCCTAAGTGATTACAGTGAAATAATTTTCATAAAAACTGGCATTTTTTCCTTTACATTTTATCTGAAACAAGTAAAACATGAAAAACGAAACAAGAAAAATTATTTTTTAAAACTTTATTTTTGAATTTTTACGCTATTTTTTGCTTTGTGAAAACAAAACTTCGTATGTAAATTAAGCTTCGTAAAAAACGAAATTAGTGAATTCTGTATAATTTTTTTTTACTGGTGAGTATTTTTAAGATAGGGAAGTAAGAATAAGAAACATGATTTGAATATTTTTTTCACGCATTCAATTAAAATAATTGGTGTAAATGTACTATGACGGAATTACAAAAATTTTCCAGGTCCATTAATTACAATTGAAGTGACATTGTTTTAAACCAAACAAAAAAATATGTATTGCCTTTGGCTCATATAAAGTTAGTGAACAATGTATAATGCGTGGAATAATTTATAAAATCATTCCAATAAAAATAATTTTCAAGAAAAAAATCGTAAAAGTTGAAATTTTCATGGAATTGCTCAACATACTCGTGTTTAATGCAAAATACTTCATGTGATTGTCTTTTTAATGTAATTATTTGATCTCCTCTTGAAATAAAATCCTGGCTACGCTACTAAATTTAGTTAAAGCATTGAATAATTCAGTTTACTACTTAGCGTTAATGAATTTTCCTCTCTTCAGCAGTATTTTTTGCGACGTTTTAATAATTCAGTAGATATAAGTGCTTTAACTCTTAAATCACATAAATTAATTATTGTTTTTTTGTCTTTTGAGTCTTTTTAGTAGACAAATTTTGGCTTATCGCGTTCTGTTAAAATTTAAACTTTTCGTTTAGATTTCAATCATTCAACCTAAAGAAAGGCAACTATAGAAAACGTCTTGACATTCAAAAAGATTTTCGTTGAAACTTTATCCAAATTTTACAAACCACCATTTTTTTCATTGCGAACCACGAGTTCTCCATGGGGTAGAGTGTCGGTATACCGAATAGCGGTGTTTCGTACAGCTCATTTATAACAACATTATTTTGCTATTATTTCTTACTGTACTGAGCTTTGAGAGAAATCTTTTCCTTTGGTATAACACATTTTAACTTGTTATCAACGCTATGTATTTGTTGTTCAGTTTTATTCTATGTACTTGACGAGATATTATTTAGCAATTACATATTATTTTGGGAAATCTAAAGGTAATCTGTAAACAGAGAAATCAATTATTTTTCCTATGCCCATTGCAACGTTTTCTTTCTATTACATTGAAAAAACACCGAAGTATTTTTTTTAAACGGTACATTTTTCCATTTTTCAGATTTTCAATCTTGTTGTTGAATCGGAAGGTATTGCCCAATTTCATAACATTTTAAAAAATTTTTAAGTCATCATCAACTTGTAGCGTTTCCGTCTTGTATTGTTAAGAAGAACGTTGAAACAAAATATTTTTAAAATCATAAAGAATCGGTTAAATTCCCCCGTTCTTCGAATTTCCAGGCTGATTGCGCAATCGGAAGATACTATCCGATTTCAATTCTTTTTTATTAAATCCTCACCAATAGCAACTTTTCCGCGCCACCCCAATTCATTATATTTAGGCAAAATTATGTAACCGTTTACTAGACGTATAATGAAAGAGAGGAAAATGTTTTGTTTTCCAAGATAAAAGTAAATATATTAAAGAAAATTATAAGTTTAAAATATTTAAATCGAATCTGAAAAAAGAAAGAGCAACCGAATGGGAGGACAGAAATAATGATGAAGAGTTTTTTCAGTAACCCCGAACATTGATTAATGGCATAGGGGATATATCTTCGGAAAAAGGTAAAAATAGAAATGGTATTAAAGAGAAAACACAGAGCAAGGAAAAAACGACTTTTTGCTAAGTGGTGATTCATTCTGCTATTTATGAGGTCTTTTTCGAAATTTATTTCTTCAAAGTATTATTGTTGAACGTATAATAACACAATGAACATAACGTAAAAAGTAGCAATAGGTTCGAATAGCACAGAAGACACTATGTAAAAAAAAAGAGAAAATTAAAATACTTGATTAATTAGAAACTTGATTAAAAATGAATAATTTCACAGTTTTTTACATCAGAACACATGAAATGTTTATGCAAATTATTTGACAATGTCTTTTAAACATTTCAATTAAAGTGAATTCATTTTTTGAGAGGGGGGGTGTAATCACGATTGCTAATTGCTTTTACTTGATCGTCGTTGATGTTCCTGTGATTTTTCAGACGACTATGACGGCGAGAGTTTAGCCCGTTGTTTTTCATATTTATTTAGATACACTAATTTTTGTCGTTATGGTTACTTATCATCTGTGATTTGCTTCATTCGTTTTATTCAAGGCTTAACTCAAGAAGATTTTACATTAAGAACTCGAGATTTAGTAAAAACACCGTTTTTTATAGAAAAAACACCTATATAAATGAGCTTGAATTGCAAAATTTTATTTAAATAAAACATTTCTACATTTCAATCATTTAAAATTGATAAGAAATGTATTGATAGAACTATATTGTTGCGATATCAACAGAACGCCAAGTTATCTCACGATGTCTTTGTCATATTTTACCGATATGTCACAGCGAAATGCTCTCAAGGGGAAATTCTGACATACTTACACAGAACTAAAACTAGTACAAAATAACAACGCTTTGCAGACTTCTGTACCTAAAATGCCCACTGGAATCAATTAGAATAATTTGCATTTTGTTTCAAGCTGAAAGAATGGGGATACATTCAAGAGCATTTGTGAATTCATGACTACGAAAATATTCCATGTATTAATCATTTTGACGAAAATATGAGGGCATAATTCCCACTAACGCAACTTTTCTGGAACCAATAAAAAGTGATTATTTCATTCATAAATGAACTAAATTCTTCAAAAATTTTTACAACGAATTTAGCCATAAATTGGATCATTTCCTCTCTTTAAACTACGTTTCGTCTCATCACTGAAATGAAAAATTTTGGACTTATGCCCTTTTGCAATAAATATCCAAAAAGGCTAGTTTAGAGTAATGAAAATGTGAATCAAGTGAAACAATGAACCCTGAGAAATTAGCGAATTTCATTTCCATACTCTTCTGCCTCATCTTTACCCAGATCGTGATTTCGAATTCCCTCCCTCCCCCCTAACTTCTTACCTTAACTGACGGACCTACCATTACCGTAATAATGCCAGATTAAAGGAGTTACTTCTTTTTATTTCATTACGCCAAAAAATCTAGTTATTCCATGATCTTCCCATGTATTCACGTTGCGTCTTACTGTTCCTTCATTCACGTTTAGTGCAGAAAGGTCCTCAGTCTGGAACTTAGGCATTTTCTGCACTAAACAAAAATGTGGCCCCTAAATGAAGTGCTTTGTTGTACAAGGATTAACTTGCTACACCAGTCGATTTCTCTACATAAAAATATGGTAAAACCACAGCTAAATCGATTTTGAAAAAAAAAAAAAAAAAAAAAAGTGACTTATGCCCCTTCTGAAATAATCGATTCACTTAAACTATGCAGGGGAGTTCGTTCAGGTAGTTTTGAAACATTTCAACTCTCTAGCCAGTGTTTTAGTAGATAGGAAAAATTTAAAACCAAGTCTTAAATGAATACTTTTTGATGCGAAATTATTTGAAACATTTCGAGAAAAATAGTGCTGAACTGATTTATAAAGGATTTAAAGGTCTTAAGAAATATTTTTTCATGCAAAATTGTATGAGCCATTTCTAGAAAAAAAGTGTGTGTATTGAGATAAGTCTTAAAGGAATATTTTTTTATGCGAAATTATTTGAATCACTTCGAGAAAAATAGTGCTGGACTGATTTATAAAGGAATTAAAGATCTTAAGAAACATTTTTTCATGCAAAATTGTGTCAGCAATTTCTAGAAAAATAGTGTGTGGATTGAGATTTCGCAATTTGTTTTTCTTAAGTTACGTATAGACGTAAAATATACAGAGCCACCCAAGATAGTGAAATTGTGTGTGCGAAAAATTGTTTTTCTGCAAAAGAAATTAAGTGTGAGTTTCAAAAAGTTTATCAGAAATGAGGAGGGAATAGAAAGAAAAATTGTGTGAGGAAGAATTCTGAAATAACAAGATTTTTTAAAAATGTTGAAAAAAAAATTGAGATCATTCAGATACATTTAAATACGAGAGTTGCACTTGGAAATTGAGATATTTGGCAATGGGGTTGTTTTCATCAGTCAAAAGTACTGCTTTTAGTCACTGAAGTTGATAGAATGAGCAAAAAAATAACATGGGGCCAGGAAAATCTTTTATTTTTTCAAAAAGGTTTAACTTTTAATTAATTTTTTAAAATGTCCAATTTTTCAAGCAAGGCGTAGTCTTTATGACGTCAAGAGTGATGAGCTTTGGCGCGTTACTCCACTGGCGCACTGCATGCTTACGATTGCTGTCCACCGCGTTTCCACGGTATGATAAATAAGAAACGAATTAAATATCGTGCTCTACGCTAGCTATCAACCATATCGTTGCCAGTATGTGTGAGTAAAGAAGTGAATTAAATATTGCGTTCTGCGCTAATGGCATCAGTGAATGCCATTGCATCACTTGTGATGTCATGAGCAGAAGTGAGAAAAATGAAATTGAATCTGCACATCGATTAAAATATTTTTTTAAAACATTAAACTTTGTTCAATTATTTAAAAAAAATGGTTAAATCCTATGTTTTTAAACATGCTCTTTCAGAAAAAAATACTAAAATTTCGGAAAAGACCCCATTGTAATTAGTTTTTCAATTGTGCGCGAAAGACGTTGGTGGCAAAATCCACCCTGATTCATGATCACGTGAAACGCCTAATAAAGAAACACGTGAGTTGCATCCACAAAAATTAACGATAAACTTAAGCAGAAATAAGAAGCGAGGATAGGATGGATCAATCCTTAAAGGTAGATAACAAAGTAATACTCTGGGGAGACATTTAGGAAGACCACGCGCTGTGATTAAAGGAACCAATTACATTCGGATTACAAAAATTCTTTCATCCAATTCGGAAAACTGGAATAGACTAACTCTGTTTCATTGAGGTAATTGAACATCATCTATTCTTTTATTAAAGACGATACTCATGAGAGTGAAATGGGCAAAGAAGGGGGGGGGGGAATATACAATATTTATCAAAACTTTTATATTATTTTTTTATAAATTTTTTTCTGGAAAATTATACAAAACTTTTTGTTGGCTTTTAGCAAACAAAAATGTTTTTACAAACTTTTTATTTTTACTAAAACGGTTTTGAATAACTTCACATTTTTTATTGATGGCAGTCTGAATGGAATTGCAAAGTGTAATTTAAATGAAATAATGCAATTGAGGTGGAACCATTCCACCATCACGTGCGGGACAAGCCGACTCGATGATTTCACCAGCATTTTGTTATAGATGTTAATAGTTCAATTAAACAGGAGCAAGCACATTTTTTTTTATCTTTACCATTTGATAAAAAAATACTCCTGACACAGTATTGTTTTTATTTAATAACTTTGTTAATTAAAATTTAATTCATTTGCACGTATTACGTGCGGGACATCCAAAGACAACCTCTTGTTGTTTGCTTTTCACATTATTTAATACGTTTGCTATGGTAATGACGAAACAAATTGTAGGTTTTGAGAGCTAAGGTTCCAACATAAAGGAAACATATCTCTTTTGCTGGAAAATGATGATTTAAGACGCTGAAAAAAAAAAAAAATCTGTATGACCATTCTACTGAAAACGGTGATTTTGTCTCGTACGTGACGTTTCCTATATTTCATAAAAAAGAAATAATTTTTAAAGGTAATGACAAAATATTTTGCTCAAGAAGTCACACATACGTTTGCGATTTCATAAGCAGCAAAATTTTGCTAACGGAGACAAAATGACCGTTTTCTGTGGAATGGCCCAGTGACATTTTCAAAAGAAAGTTATATTTCTCATGCTTTTCACTTAAGGAAGACCTAACTAGTTAACAACACAATAGTGTAATAATGGGGAAAAAAAAAGATTTAATTAGTAGCATTTGAAAGAACTTAGTAAAGCATGATTCTTTATGCATAATTTATCTGCTCTTGCGTCCCCGTTATCAAAATAAGTCTTAAGGGGCCATTCATTAATTACGTAAGGATGATTGTGGCAGTTTTTGACCCCCTCTCCCCATGTAAGGATACATAAGATTTTTATCCCCTCCCCCTATTCTTACATGAGGTTCCGTTTCTTTTTCACAATAATGAAATAACAAACTACTTTGCTGGAATCGTTATTCCATTAAACCTTTTTGTGTAAAGAAATATTTACTAAAAAGTTTTTTTTTTTCGATATTTTTTTGTATACAGGTATGATGCGATACTAAATGAAAATAAATCATGCCTTACATAGTGCGACTCTTTTATTATATTTTACACTATTCATTCCTTGTGAAACAAATAAAAAACAGGCTCATCCAAATACGTTTTTTACCTTCCAGACGCAAATGAAATATAATCCCTGTCAAACCACTTGACCGCGCGATTTCTAGTGTAAAATATCGACTTGGAAAATGTTACGTAAGAATGGTTTTGAACCCCCTCCCCCCAAAGTAAGGGTACGTAGAGATTTTTCGAACCCCCTCTCCCCTTCGGGACCCTTACGTAATTTATGAATGGCCCCTAAAGTCTGCCGAAATTGAAAGTTGCCAAATTTAGCGAGTTTCTGTGAGTAATGGGAGACATTTCACGCATGCTTTGCAGATGGATGTCCCTCTACAAGCAGACTGTGAAATCGCCAAGTCTTTAACTTTTCCACTTTTAAAATTTCAACAGACTTTTGGACCTTATATCTCAATAACGGGGCACGGGGCAAATACTTTTTGTGTCAAAAAAAAAAAAAAAAAAGTTCCAATATGCCCTTTCAATTGCTACCTATTTCAACTTTATTCATTACTAGTGGTACCCGCACGGCTTTACCCGTAGTAGAAAAGGGAAAGGTCATTTGGTTCGCCTGTATATTAACAAATAATGGCTGATAAATTTCTCGTCAAATGGCTATATTCATTTGCTTGCCCATGTTACGGTTCCACGTTATGATAACTTCGTAATTTATTCGCCCACGTTGTGATAATTTCCTCTTGAAAATTTTTTAATAATAATAGTAATAAAAATAAAGATAAAGACTACACCATTCACGTGGTGAGACAAATCCGTCTGTTAACATTGATCTTGGACAAGTTCATTATGATTCTGTTAAAAGAGACGAAACTCGTACATTGGCACAGCGCCAATAACCGTGTCCAGCAAAGCAAAGTTGCTTTCTTCATCCCTGTTTTAACAACGGGAATAGTTACTTCTATCACATCAGTCTTATCAGAGCCAAACTGTATACATCGTTTTGCCGCTTATTCGGTTTTTCCAATCTATACTCTCGTAAAAATGTAAAACATCAACGCACGCACTATGTATGAGTTGTATCTTTAAAACTGTAACTCCCCTTAAGACAAAACTTTATAAAATGACAACAAGCTTATGTTGGCAATGCACAAATCTCTTTCAGTAAGGGAATCTTATTATTTTTGCTTTCACCAAAAAAAAAAAAAAGGGAAAGAAATATAAATCAAAGAATTTTAAGAAAGAAATACAAAATAACACAATATATTTCTGTTACGGTATCGGGTATTATGTATTTAATATATTTCAGCTTAGCTACAAAGCAATGTATAAGAGAAGAAATATGTGCACGTTCGAAATTCTTTTAACCATTTTTCTTTCTGTATTTGTCTTTGTAGTTAAACAAGTTTGCTTTATTATTCACAAATGCGTGTAGGAGACTTTATGTTTCTCGTACTAGTTAGGTTCTTTCGTGAAATCTTATTTTAATAAAGTTTATGTATCTCACCATCCGTTTACTTTCATTATAGTTTATTTGTTTCCTGTTCAGTCTCTAGTTTGCATTTCGTATCGCGTTGAAGGTATCTTTTTAAAATCTTTAAAGAGATTAGTCATTATTGCAACGTATTTATGCAGTTCTAGAGGTTGTTTATTATTTTTTGAATAAGTCTCTTTCCTATGTTTTTTAATAAACTTTTTTTTTTTTTGAGGTAGAACAAATTGCTTAAAACCCTTATTTGGCCGAAGTCGATGTTGTTCAGGTTTTTCAGATTACCGTAAAAACGAGAGTAAGTTTAGCTCGTTGCTTTAATTATATCAAGATGACAAATTTTCGTCGCCACGGTTACAAATCGTTTGTGTTCCTTTAAAGCTTTACTTAAGCATAAAACTAAACGCTGCGATCTTCACTATCCACCAGCCTTAACGAATGGGACCACTCTTGGACACTGGCGTCTATGCCTTACACACACACACATGCCTACACGAATACATCTACACACACATACAAGCCTGCACACACATACACGTCCACACACATACGCACACACACGTCTACATACACACTCGCCTGCACACACAACACACACACTTGCACACACACCTGCACGCACACACATACGCTAGCACGCACACACGCACACCTGCCCACACACATACACACGCACCTACATACACACACAATGACACAAACTCGTGATTGCCATTTTACTTGAAGTAAATTTATCCCAGTTTCTGTCACGATTTTTAAGAATCGCTGACAGATTAAAACGAACATGCTAAAAGAAAATGTAAATTTTTTTTTGAACATGTTCATGATTCAAGTCACTTAGGTGTTTTGCTCTTCAAAAATGATTTCTTTGGAGAAATCTTCTGACACCCCTTACTTAGAACGAACGCCTTTCAAAAATAACCCACTTCCTCTGTCATTGCGTAAGAGGAAATTCATAAGTCTTCCTGCTCTAAGTACCTCGGAATCAAAAGGATTTAAGCACTGCCATTTATGGAGCGTCAAATATAAAATTTTTTGGCCGCTCGAATAAATCAGAATGGGCGTTTAAAACGGGAGACATTTTTCCAATATCACATTACATACATTATTTCTTGACCCCAGTTCTAGAAATAAATGTTTTCCATTTTGATGAACCACCCCCCCCCAAGATGGGTAATGTCGTTCTTTTTAATGATCCGTTCATAAGAGGGGATCGTTCATTTTTTCAACCGTACATTGAAATCGTTCATTTAAACGACTTCGTTCTTTTAAAGCAGTTAAAAGTGATATCTCTATGAGAATTATTCACATACATTGAACATATTTCATTGCATCAAGAATATCATCATATATATAATAGCGAATGATCGAGTAACCCTCCTGACGTCATCAAAAATGAAACTCGTGCCACAGCATATTTTTTTGATAATGTTTGACATAAAGGGAATTTTTTTTTTTCACTGAAGTTAGGGTTAATATTTTAACTATCAAAATATCACCAAACAAGCAATGGCTTCGTTCAAATGTCGAAGCAATTTTCACCCGTCATACCTTGACGACCGATTTTCTAGTTTTTTTTTTTTTTTGTAAAAAGCAAAGAAAATCACCTAGCAATACGAATGTATGCCAGTAATTTAACAAAAAAAAAAAAAAAAAAAAAAAAAAAACTTTATTTAGATTTAGATATATGAAGCAATTATATGTAAGGTTTAGATATATGAAGCAATCATATCATAAGCTATTTCTCTGCAACCGAGTGGCAGGACATTTGTTTTCCATTCTAAAAGTCGCAGGTTCGAGTCTAACCCGTACGAAGTTAAATAGTTGAATTTTTATTTAATGAAAATATCTATACATATAATAAAATAAGATGTTTGTGTGTGTGTGTGTGTGGCGCGCTTCCCCCGGAAACGGTAAGGCCTAGAAAGATGAAATTTGGTATACAGGTACAGTTTCCGCCGAAGATGTGCACCTCGGGCTTCGATTTTTGATATTTTAATTAGAAAAAAAGTTATTTAATGTTTTATGTGTTTTTTTTGTATTTTTAGTACTTTTTACCTCGCAGATCCCAAAACAATCACACCATACAAATATTTTTTGTACTATAGTGTTAGAAATTTAATTTTAAATATGATGAATGAAAAAATTTTGAAGATAGCGCAATTTTTATATTTTTTTATGAATTTTTGAAAAAACCTTCAATTTGCATTTTTTCCTGGGTTTTATATTTTTCTAATATCATCCTGCGAGAAGTATCAAAGCCTCATTTCTAAAATGTAAGTTGGTAATAGTAAAAACATTTAAACCTCTTCAAAAGAAAAAAGTTCTTAAAAATACGCAATATTTTTTTTTTTACAATTTTTTTAATGCTGAACACATCATGTCTTTCCACGCATCGGTCGAAAAAAGCGTTCTTCAATCTTTTATGCCACTGACGTCACTACTTGGATTTCGATCCGATATTTACGACGGAATCTTAATCGCAAACAATGTTTTTTTTTTTTTTTTTGAACTATATAGCTTACTTCTAATTTTATGACGTGATGACCACGTGTTTTTCCGGCAGCGCTTGCTTTTTTTTTCCTTTCCTTTTTTTTTGTTTTATTTAAGGATTGCATTTATTTCTTTTTTCATTCTCCCCCCCCCCAAGCTGGACGTTTTGTTCTATCTATATTGCGTTAGTTTTCATAGTTGTGCGCATTTAACTCAAGAAAAACAGCGATATTTTTTTTCT
Source organism: Uloborus diversus (assembly GCF_026930045.1). Classification (NCBI taxonomy): domain Eukaryota; kingdom Metazoa; phylum Arthropoda; class Arachnida; order Araneae; family Uloboridae; genus Uloborus; species Uloborus diversus. The sequence goes on along the minus strand of NC_072732.1, from coordinate 163,305,957 downwards.
TTGTCACTTACTTTACTTTGTTACTTTTGGCACACTACGGGGAATTTTGGAGATAACTTTTTTTTTTTTGCTTCACTCAAAAAACCGCTTTTTTATTTAAGTAATCTTTGTTTTTATTAGGAAATGAGCGGGGAGGTTAAAATAAATAGAGATGGATAAGAAATTTTAGAGATAGATAGCCGCCGAAAGCGTCAATCTCGGCGTAAAAATGTGAATGGCACAAAAAAAGATAGAGATGGATTGATTAATACTGTTGCCAAATTTATTTAAACAGCCGCCGAAGGCGGCAAACTTGAAGTAAAAAGGTAAATGACAAGTTAGCCAAACAGCCGCCGTAGTCGGCTGCTTGCATAGAAAGGTGAATGGAGTAAGAAGGCGAACCAGCTGGTCACCGCAGGCGGCTAGTAAATAAATAAAATTGAAGTGACGTCAAAAAATTTGAAGAGTTGATCTGTATGAAAAGAAAAAAAAAATGAGCAAATACTGTCCCATAAAACATTTTACTTGTGAAAATAAATAAGTAAAAAAAAAATTTTTTTTTCGAATGTGTAAGATGAAAAAAAAATTATTTATAAGACATAAAAAAATGTTTAAATTGAGAAGTTAATTGCGAGAGAGAGGGAGACAGATGTGGGGAGAGGGAGAGGAGGAGAGAGAAAGCGCTGTAATTAAAATCGTTCAAAAGAACGGTCGTTCATTTTTTAAGAATTCGTACTGTATCCTTAATTTCAATGTCGATCTTATAGACTCGCTCGTTTGTGAATGACACTGCCCTACTATAGAGCGAAAAGTAAGGCACGCCACCGGTAGGAGAGGACGGAGGCACTGAAAAACAAGCAACGAAAAGATCAGAAACTCTTTTTCATATCTTTACATCAAATGTAAATTTTAAATTTCAAATGTTATCAACTTGAGAGAGAGAATTAAAGTATAATAACATACTTCCGTTTAGATTTAGTGGCTAATGCTTATCAGGGCATAGAGGTAAACTTACTAGGTATATCATTCTACGTTTTTTTCTAACCAAAGTATGTTTTCAGGATGAGTATTTAAACATGCACATAATAAATTCAACTTCACAAAAGTAGGAAACGAAAAAAAAAAAAAAAAAAAAAACATTATCTGAACATCATTTCCTTTTGTAAAACAACTAGAAAATCTCCCGCCAAGGTATGACGAGTGAAAATGGCTTCTACATCTGAATGAAACAATTGCCTGTTTACTGTTTGGTGATATTTTGATCGTTGAAATTTCAACCGTAGCTCCAGTGGATTAACCCTAAACTCCAGTAGATAGCGTTTATTGCTGACCACTGTTTCCTTTCTTTTTTTCCCTAAAACGACAATCTTAACATTGAGACAAATAATTTACCGGATCCAGTTCAACCTTGTCAAAATAAAGCATTTCCCTGCATGTCAAGCATTACCAACAAATATTATCAAATTATCATGCTATGGCGCGAGTTTCATTGTTGGGAAACTCGCGTAGCGTTACTCGATCAGTGAATTCGCTATTATATATGAGGATGTCTATCTATCTATCCATCCATCTGTTTGTCTACCTATCTATCTATTCACCTCCATATAGTATATATCTACCTATTTGTGCATAAGGCATGTGATTTTAATAACTAACACTCTGTTGTTTCAGCTAAAGCAGTTAGAAAATTTTAAAACTAAATGAAATTAACGTTCTTTATACTAATACTCAAAAGCTTATTGTTAGGCATATTCCAAAATGTTTGTATAGTCGTTACAATTTCTTTGCTGTTCCATCCATATTTTCCGCTTGAGAAACCCCTCCTTTTGAGTCTTTGTTAATTTTAATTTCTCTCTTTGTGGTATGAGATTGTAAAAATTCGAACGCAAATGTTTGATCACCGAACTAAGCAATGATAAAATTACAGTAGTTAAGGGATCTCAATTCTCAGTTCTCTTAATTCCGATACGCTGAATTAAAATGCATGGATTTCCAAGAAAATATTCTGAAAAATTGTGCTAACTTATCAATTTGTAAGTCAGATGTTTATTTTATGTTAAGCTCTTATGTGTTGAGTTATGAGCGGAAAAGTTTCGTAATTATAGTCTTTAACTTTGTCGAAAGAGCTTGATTAGCGGCAGAAATTTGTTTGCAGTTTGGCGTCAATTGTATTTAACCAATACAAATATTTGAACGTGTTTGCTGTAATGAGATACTTATACAAGTGTTTAAAAGGAAAAAACGAACGAAGGCAAAATTGAAAGGAGCGCTTATTTTCATAGTTTGTACGTTTTATTCTGACTAAAAGTTTTGTTTTAGTGGATGTGTATTTGAAAATTTTATTTTAAATGTTTGCAGCTGAAAAGAAGTCTTACAATCTTTTCTTTCTTCCATTTCTTATTCGTAGAAAAAAGTATTTGACTCGAGAAATTTTTTTAACTTCGACGAATTTGTAGGTTTTGAAGTGTGCCGAACCATTTGGAACATTTTTGGAAAATGTCTGTCTGTCCGTCTCTATGTGTGTATGGATGTGACTGATTTTTTTTGTGTATCCGCAATAGATCAAAAACTACTGCATGAAATGGAATGAAATTTGGTACACATATGCGCCCCCATGTGAAACAGTTCTTATTTGCTTTTGGCGCCGATTCCTTCAAGTGGGAGTGGGTGGAGAAACCGGATGTTCTCTCTGTTATGTCTAAGGAAGTAACGTAAGGAATTAAACAAAAAATGATCCATATATAGACCTTAAAGGGGTAGAGGTGCTGCTTCAATGTTGGTGACAATAGTTCGAGGGGGGTGAGCAGTCGAGCGTTTTTTTTATAGTTACTTGTTACTGCTATAATTCTAGAAAGAACTAAAGAGTTTAAACAAAAATTGGTCCACTGGTAGATCTAAAATGTTAAATAAGTTGCTTCAATTTTGGTGCTAGCAGTTCCAAGGGGCTGGCGCAATCAAACGTTCTTTCTTGTTTGTTGTGACCGCTATATCGCAAGAGGGAATGCTACGATTTAGATGGAATTCGGAATAAATGGGAACCTATACGGACACAAGTGCTGATCCAAATCTAGCGCCAATGAATGGAGATATGAATGGAATGCTGGCAAATGATTGAAAAAAAACTCAACGATTTAAAACTTTTATCTGTAGTCATCTTCTTTCTGTACACAAATAAAATGTTTGCATTTAATTTAAGCAATGCTTTCAAAAACGTTTTTCAAGTTTTGCTTTTGATTCGCTTTTTTTTTTTGGAGATATTTCAATAATTGGGAAATTAGTGCGGTCGACAAGTTTTATTTTCTGTGATCCTGTTGTTTTATGGTAACCAAGTGCAAATAGATATTTCACATTTCTTTGTTTGCACATTATATATATAGTTATTATTTACAGGGTTCGGTCATTAGTCAGGCAGAAAACGTTATTGATCTGGGTATCTTAATAATCAGGATTTCAAGTTTAGTCAACAGTGCAGCATTGCAAGTAACAAAGCCAACAGAATGGTTGGGTTTATCAATAGATCTATTTCAAACAAATCTAAGAAGGTTCTTCTGCCGTTATATAGGAGTTTAGTAAGACCTCGTTTTTGGAGTATGCTGTTCAGTTTTGGTCTCCTTATCTCAAGAAAGATATTTCTGTGTTGGAAAGGGTTCAAAGAAGGGTTACTAGACTAGTAAGAGGACTTTCAGATTCAGACTATGATAACAGACTTAATAGGCTTAATATTTATAACCTAGATCAAAGGAGGGCCAGAGGGGACATGATTCAGTTGTTTAAATTTATCAAAATGAAAGATGTAAATGGGTTAAATTTTCTCACGGAAAGCAAGACAAGGGGACATTATTTTAAGCTATTCAAATCTCAGGCTAACCTGAAAATTAGGAAAAGTTACTTCTTTATTAGGGCCGTGGGCACTTGGAACAGCTTACCGGAAGAGGTGGTAATGAGCAAGGGGTTGGATAGCTTTAAGAGGGCCATTGATCTACATTGGGGACTTATAAACTGACTAGGATCAGCCTATCTGGGCCCAGAGCCTGTTGCTGGTCGTCACATTTGCATTTGTCTTCGTATTTGTACATGCAAAGGAAAAACATTCCTTACGCAGGCGGATTTACACCATACGAGCAGAGTTGACTGATTTTCTCTTAAAATACAAAATAAATACAGTCGGACTAGCTTATAAGGAACCTTGATTTAACGAGGAAATCAGAGATACTTGGTTGAGGCAATGCTAAGTCTACGTATAGGCCCAAATCTATAAATTTTGGGTCCTCCTCCAACAAAATATGTAGGGCCTCTTCCCAGAGGTCAGCAGTGTATATTTGGAACGTTAATAAGTCTTAGTGCTAATTTTTTTTTCAATATTTTTGAGCAATCACATTGCTTATTGTTCTCACTTGACGGTTTTGATGTTCCTATGATTTTATATTCCTCCCGCTTCCCTCTGCAGCACCACCGTCGACCGGCCCCTCCCGATGCTGCTCCTCCAGAGAAAACAGTCTCCAGGTTGCGTTCATATCCTACACACACACACACACACGCATACATACACACACACACCTACACACACACATACCCACACACTCATGCCAGCACATAAACACACACACATACACACACACACACACACTCATGCCTGCACACCGACACAAACACAGACGCCTACATACACACACTTGTGACTGCGATGTGGCGTAGTGGAGGTATGTGTGGCATGCTGAGTGGAAAGCAAGTAGTTACCAGGGGTAAACTTAACATTTTTTATTTACACAGCTATTTACAAGATTCAGAAATACACAATCGATACGTAGTTAGATAGATTTCTGGAGAGTCAGAAAACATGACTGACCTCTCCAAAGTTTTTGATCGTTCTCCACGTTTCCAAATCAGCCGCGCCCCAGCCCCACAAAATTCATTTCCCCTTTTTCTTGGAAAACAAATGGGGATTCTCTCTCTCCTCTCCCAGGGATGCAGCTGGTCCATGGATGCAGGTGGCCATCCTGGGAACGGAATGTTAAACTTGAGCCAAAACGGCTAAAGGTCAGCTTGGGGGCGGAACATAGTATTTTATGGATTTGAAAAAATTCAATGCAGCTGGCTTCAAAGCGTGGGAATGAGTAAAAAGTGTGGGAAACAGTAGCATCCGTTGACAGAAAGCGTACTATTCCACAGCGAAAAACATAATTTGAATTCCAGATGTCAAAATTCAAATTATTTTTTTTCAATTTCTTGGGCCGTTGTGCCCTTTAAGGACGTGGGCCCCTATCGCACTTCAGGGTCTGCGGGTATGCAGATCCGGACCTGTCTGCGAGAGACTAACTCGCTTTGAACGAGCAAACCCTTGTTATAGCTAATAATATTTTTGAGATTCATTAACCCTGTCTTTACTTCCCCATTCCAGCTCAGCAACTTCTTTCTTGGAAAAATTCCTGTAACATTTTGGATCTACCGAATATTAATGATGACTGATAATCTGCTTTTTTGTTTTGTGGAGAGGAGAAGATTTTGAAAATTATGAATCTGTCTATATCAATGTTATCACTTTCGAAATACTTACCACCGAGGATATTGTAACATAATTTCAAGCTAAAGCTAATGAAGAAAATAATTAAAACGACGATGATAGCGATAAATATCAAAAATTTCAAGCTTAAAGGGGTATTCTAGTCTAGAAATTAAAAAAAAAAAACGATTTTTTTCCCCTTCATATTCTCAGAGTTTAGATCTTTAAGAATAAATTTCTAAGAGGATTTATGGAAATTCAAATTATTTTTGGAGTTACAGTTAATTTTGTTGAAATAAACTCTTTTTTGCTGAAATGATACTGCAAACTTTAAAAGCGTTTTTCTCGAAACTAGTTTTTCGATACGGTTGATTAGCTATCTCAAGTTCTAATACACCGATTTACTTGAAATTTGGCACAGACTTTTTTAGTACTATCAAAATTGTCCCCACATAAGGGATTTTGAAATTTTTGATTTTTATTATTTAAAAAAAATACTAAAGTTCAAAAAAGGAGCTAAAAAATTAACTTTTTTTTCTTCAAAAAGACGCTATTTTGTGAAAAAAAAAACCAAAAACAAATCAGCTACATCCAGGCAATTCTACATTCTTGTTTAATAAGAATTAACCTTGACTTTATGTTTCAGATCACCTGGAGGATTGGAATCACGTCAACCAGTAGACCCCCCCTTTTTTAGAGTCCCCACTTTGTCAGCCTCCTCCAACTACAATTTTGAATTTTTTTTCGAATATTATGCATTTTTATACTTTTAAAGTATTAATAAAAAACTGATAAAATAGATAGTAAAATTAGCTGCTGTTTTTTTTTCTATTACGCCTGTAAAATCACCTTAAATTAAGCCTCTAGGCTAGAATACCCCTTTAATCCCGCCCCCCCCCCCATCAGCGTCAATGTGCTTTGAGTACGCAGAAAAAAGTTTTTCGAAATCAGTGTTGCAAATAACGATGCTCTCCTGCATGATGAGTATTTTCTGGGGTAAAAAAAAGAAAGAGACAATAAGACTGTTGAAAGAAATTTGACCAACTTATTTTGTACTGCACAGAAATTAAAAAAATATACATATCATTAATAAAATAAAGAAGTATGAATGAGGTTTTATGATTTATTACAAACTCGATTTTTACGAGCAGTCGGTTAAAACGAGTCAACATCGCGACCCCTTCGTGCCCGTTGTAAACGAGTTCGACTGTACTTTTTGAAGATATGATTCAAGTTCTATCATTTGAAAATGTTTCATCAAAATTTAAATGATTCTGTTTTTATTGTTTCTTGCATTAAAATTTTCTATAGAGATGCATCTATACTTTAGTTAAAATTTTGTAAGGAATAATGTGATATTTGTTTTTGATGTATTTTTGCCTTTAGTATTGCTTTGTGTTTTTCGTTATAATGATACAGAGCAGACTAGTCAGGGCATGCTAAGAAAATTGGGATATAAAAGTTCTGCCACTGTAGAAGAACAGTAACAAGCATCGCAAGAAATCAAAGTGAAATATCTTTTTAGCATTTGTCTGAAGCTCGTAACGAGTTCTAGCTTAATTTGGAGTGAGTTGTTAAGCTCTGTTGGGGCTTAACAGCGCAAAAGTCACAATGGAATGTCCTGCGTCTAACTTTATTTATTTTGCATGGCAATGCTCATTGCGACTTCAAAGGATGGAACCCCTACATTATGCATACCAGACAACCAGAAAATCTCTCTCCAGGTAGCTAGATAAATGTTAACTGACAACTAGATAACTGTTGCTTGACAAATGTTATCTAAATTTCTTCGTTTCTTAAATCTTTTACAGTATATTAAAATACTTCAGGTTACGTCAATTCGGGTGGAGAGGCAATTAGAATTGTCTTCAAGGGATTTCAAGGAATTTACACATGGTACTAATGGCACCTGCACGGCTTTGCCCGTAGTAGAAAATTAAAAGGTCTTTTGGTTCGCCTGTATATTTACAAATAATGGATGATGAATCTCTCGCCAATTGGCTTGCCTATGTTACGGCTCCACGTTATGATAACTTGGTAATTTACTCGTCCAACTTATGATACTTTTGCTTGGGAAAATGTTCTTAAATTGAAGTAGAAAAAGAACAAAATCAAATTTTCGAAAAATCGCTTCGAGGTGCACACCCCCATGCTACAAACAAGCTTTGTGCTAAATTTCATGAAAATCGGCTGAACGGTCTAGGCGCACTGCGCATCACAGAGATCCTGACAGAGAGATATCCTGACAGAGAGAGAGAGAGAGAGATCCGAACAGAGAGACTTTTAGCTTTATTATTAGTATAAAGACAATAAAGCTGAAAGTCTGTCTCTCTGGATCTCTGTGATGCGCATTGTGCCTAGACCGTTCGGCCGATTTTCATGAAATTTGGCACAGAGTTAGTTTGTAGCATGGGAGTGTGCACCTCGAAGCGATTTTTCGAAAATTCGATTTTGTTCTTTTTCTATTCCAAGTTAAGAACATTTTACCGAGCGAAATTATCATAAGTTGGACGAGTAAATTACCAAGTTATCATAACGTACCAAGAACCATAACATGGGCACAAGTCAATTGGCGAGAAAATTCACAATACATTATTTGTAATATACAGGCGAACCAAAAGAGCTTTTAATTTTTCTATTACGGGCGAAGCCGTGCGGGTACCACTAGTTAGTAATAAAGAAAACTATGTCTTCTGTTACTGATAAAGTATAAGATCAAGAGTCTAGGGCGGAGATTTGGCCCTTTAGCCTCACCGGAGGTGCTACTAGATGAATGTAAAAACAATCTCAATTTTTCTGTAAAACATTATTGAATAAAAAACATACATTGTGGGATAACATAGTACACATTCCGTGTTAAATATTAAATGTTCTTTGGCTTAATTATTTACTGACGATGACGAGTTAAATCATAATTATATGAATTTTCTTAACTGAAAAATATTACATTGTTTATTCTAAGTAATTTGTCCTCTATTCTTTAACTAAAGAACACTCTTTGGAGATGTCATTAACAGCTCTCCTTTTCAAATGCCTTTCCAGCAGAGTTAATTGCTCTGATAATAACATTAAATAACATTTTAGCGATGTCTTATTGTTGCAGTTAAAGGGTGTATTTTCTTTGTTCATATTTTGGATGTTTGAGTTTGAACAATTCCTTTTGTTCTTTTCCCATTGAAGTCAATAAAATACACAATGAGCAGCTTTCTTTTTATAATTACTTCTTTTTTTTACAGTAAAATAATTTCTCCTTTTAGCTTCAGACTTTTTTTTCTAGTTTAAAAGCAAATGTTTGAAATGAAAGTTTACTTGCTATGCTAGCAATATTATTGAATTTTAATAAATTATCTATTATGTTTTGATAAAGCAGTTGGCACTTTTCTATGCTTTAATAAAAAAAAAAGAATAATCTTTGAATATATATTGAATATAAAATTATAATGTTTAACTTATATTGCAAATAATTCTTTAAAATCTAAACTCGGCTTTAACATCAGTGTTTGAGGAAAGCATCATATTAGAGTAAAATAAAATGAAGAAAATTATATACCCCTCCCCCCCCCGACAAAGGATACTTATGAGCTTATGAGAGTTAAAACATATTTGATTCGATTATACTTTTATCGTGGTCAAAGAAAAATAATAATGCCTAACTGTGTTTCGTTATAGTATACAGAGTAGGGTTTCCAATCCCGCGCCGAGTTCAGTCGCGCGGGATTTCGGGATTGTAAGGAGCCAATCCCGCGGGATGGGATTGACTTGGATTCTTCTAAAAAATAAACTTTTATGTCAAATAGAAAAAATTATGTTTTTTAGGAAGTACTGCATTGATTACTTGAATTAATAGTCTTCTTAAATTCCGTACAGCAATTGTAAAGCACTACAAAGTCAGATCCTATTTAGCAATTATCGTTTGGTAACCAAAAGTGTCCCACTCGTATGGAATGGTAGAGGATTTTTGCTCTAAAAATAGTGCGCTTGATGGAAACACGTGCTGTGGCTCCTCTGCAATTGGTTTTGCTAAAATTAAATAATTGTGGACATTTAGAAAAAGATATGCATTAACTTCATCACCTTCTGAAATAGATTTTTTTCCCTCATGTTGGATCAAGAACTGCAAATTCCGGACAAAAACGATGCCTCTTGGATGTGTGTTTTGCTGTATCCAATTTAACCTGCATTAATAATTTCCCATGTTGTCCTTGGTCATTGTATCAGTGAATTTGATTCATTACAGCAAGAGGTGAATAGCGTAGAGCCGCTATATAGACAGGCCGACGCATGAGCTTAAGTTTAGCCATTTTGGATCGGATTTTTCATTGTTGCACTGCTTGGGTTACCACAGCAAAGTTTCGGATTTCGCCAAATTTGCACAAAATAATATTTTATTTTATAAACAATTCACGTGCCACTAATAATTGCTTACAGTGAACAATCACCAACGCGATAACTCGCCAGAAAAGACAACCACTCAAACACGCGCTCCGATCCAAAAAGGCTGATCTTAAGCTGATGCGTCGGCTCGTATATATAGGGGCTTTAGAATACCATTTCACCAATCGTAGTCCTAGTAAAAGTGTTTGGATAATTTCCCTAATTTTACCTCTCACTTTAAAGAGGAATTCAAAAACATGAGCAGCTTAACTTGCCAGAGGCGTAGCTAGACCCGACTTTCGGGGGGGGGGGAGTTACTTCTTTATATATATATATATATATATATATATATATATATATATATATATATATATATATATATATATATATATATATATATATATGTGTGTGTGTGTGTGTGTGTGTGTGTGTGTGTGTGTGTGTGTACATTTTCTTAGTATTAAAAAAAATAAGAGGGAGGTGAATCTTACATACTTTGGAATGGAGTGCCTCAATTCCAATACTTGTGTCAAACAAAACAAAAGCAAAGATTTTTTTTTAATGTTATGCAAAATTCAACTTTTTTTTTCTTTTCCCTCCATTTAATTTAAAGCGAAATTTTCTAGCAACGGTCTTGTCAAAACCAGTCTATCCAAATCAGGGGGAAAATCAAATATCTGATGAGCGAGTTCCGTTCATTTCAGTGTGACTGCTTAATTTAGAGGCTAACACACATCTACAAAAGCTGGCAACCCTGAAAACTAATAGATACTTCCATTTCCGCCTGTAAACTGGATGTTTGACTTTCAATCTCATCCGTGGTCAGACTATAGAGACTATTTTTACTAACTTGGTTTGCACTAAAAGTATGAAATAAAATAAAAAAAGACTTCTTGAATTATAACCCGCAAAAAATGAAATTGCTTTTCATATCGTTATTTTTATATGTTGCTTTTTATGTATTTACATTTATGCTAATTCTAAAGCAGCTAATAAAATTTGAATGAAAAAAGTTAGGGAAGAAATATAGGCGGTAGAAAGTTATTCGCTGAAATGCATACCATCTGTTCTCCTCTCAAGTCTTTATTTTTAATTTTATTAGCTGCTTTAGAATTTACATAAATATCTATTTGGGAGAGCAACAGCAATTTTCGTGTATTATAAACAGAAGTCTTTTTTATTTTCTACTTTTTAATGCGAACCAAGCTAATAGAAATAATCTAGATTCATTTCGTTTTTAAACATTTTATTCATGTAATGCTATGCAGTTTTTCTTTTGAATTAAAATAAAATTACCTTCAGAAGGGTCCGATGGTACTAATGCTGCTTTGCAGACTGTACTTCATTTTCTTCAGATAACGTTAACTTTCTCTTTTTAGAGCAATCCTTTTCGTCATTTTAATTTTTTTCTTTGGGTTTAAAAAAGCTTGTTATCCGTTTTGCTCGCTTCATTATGCAACAACTTTCACTTAGAATGTACTATTTTAACCAGACTGTACGTTTCCAAAAGAATATGCAGTAAATACTGGCTGAAAAATCAATGTGATTGCATGGATACTCTAGTTAGCAAAGGTCGTTTCGACTATGACCTATGACACACACGAGACCAGACCAACAAAAACCTCTATCGTTTCGAATTCCGGTTACGCTATCATTTTTGAATTCGAAGCCTAATGATCTTTAAAGCAGCAAACAAAAGCATTTTCTTCAACTCAGAAACAGAGGAATTGTCTTCAAGAGCTGAGGAGGCATGGAAAAAAGGTAGAAATGCATTCCACGAATAGGCTTTCCAGGAAGATTAACCAAAGGACAGTCGGACTTTCTTGGCAGAAGAGTAAAGGGGTGAAATTCACAGGTTTGACGTGTAAAAAAATGAACATTTCAAGTTTATGGTTAAAGGTCATTCAAGTTAAAAGCCATTTCGCTCTGTTATCTGGATTAGCACTGTTCTTTGGTTGCTCTCTTTCTTAAAATTGTGATTCCTTAGAAAACCGAAATGATTGGAGTGAAAAGAAAGTATAAGTTTTTTTCAAGTGATGAAAAAAGGAAAATCGTTGAATACTGACCAAGTTAGATTTGCAACAATTGCTAACCTCAAGAGGATAAATAATGAATCAAAGAAAAAAAAAAAAAATCAGGGACCAAAAAGCAATAAAAGACTTTCTTGAAAAAGATACGCTTAAAGTTTCTTTTACTGTCAAAATGATTCCTTAAACTCGCAATAAAGCACTTAATAATGTAATAATAGAATCAATACCTAACAAAACTAATAAAGAGGAATTTTAATCAAGAGCCCATATTGTCTTTAGTATCGATTTCAAATTTTCACCATCATATTTCAAATTTTTATAAAAAGTTTCTTAAAGCCCCGCATCTCAAAACTTCTTTATCTCGATTTTTTCTTTAATGTGAAATTCGAAATATACAGATTCGACCTTATGCAATATTCCCACTGCACGGCTCATAAAATTAAACATATTTAACAATTTGCAAAATCTATAACAAAGAAAGGCTGCATATACGTGGATTTAACAAATCAATCTCATTTCTAAAGCAAAGTGTCAAATTTCACTCAATTATCCAAAAATTGTAGCAGCAGAGGGAGGCGTCTTTATGCTAGAGGGTCACACATGGAGCATATTTTCAATGGCATTGGGGGGGGGGGGGGAAGCGAAGTGAATTTTTGACCTTTGTTACTCAGAAAAAAATCGTTTTGATTTTTTTCTTTTTCTTCTTTTTTTTCTTTCTCTTCTCTCTTTTTTTTGAGACTAACGTTTCGGGCGGGGGGGGGGGGGGGGGCTTTGCTACGCCCCTGTAACTTGCTGCACTGTCATGCGAGTCAAACTGCGTTTCACACAATTTTCTGTCACCCCTTTTAAAGTCGTGCCGTATGTATGAATAACGTCAGATTTTTCATTGTTTTCTTCTTTGGAGTGCACTTTTTGTAGTTTAAAGGTTTTCATTGCACTATTAAAGTTTACAGAAGTGCTCCAACATTGCATTCAGGCTATTCCAGCGGGTTTAGTAATAGGTAATACACTTTCTCTAATTTGTGTAAAGCGTAATTTACTGGATTTTAAATTTTATACTGGTTTTCGAAAATGCTTATAAGTTTTGCGCATTTTCTTAATCGCTGAACATATGAAAACTTAAACATTGAATGAGAATACCAATTCATTATCAGAAAATTATACTCTATTTTTATTGTGTTCTTAAATGGTAAATCCATCGTTGGTCATAAAAGACAGTTTGTCTTGCTCTTCTTGCAGATATACGAGGAAGAAGATTCAAACTTCAGATGCTTAAATGGAAAAAACGTTGCGGGATTGAGAGAAAAATCCCGTGGGGTCCAATCCCGCTAAATATCCTGCAGGATTCAGGATTGGGATTTCGGGATTGGTAACCCTAATGCCCAGATACTCTGAAAAATTGTACACTTCAGCAAAATTATGTCTCAAAAATCTGCAAAAGATTCAGCTAATTAGTTTTTCTCTTTGTTTTGAAGATGTTACTGATTATTATGTTTAGCCAGTTGATCTTTTAAATTTTTTTATTTCAGTATTGATTTCTCAAGACCTAAAATCATTTACACCTCAAATGAAAGAAAATACAAAAATGTTAACACTAACCGAGTTTCAATACCTCAACACTTTTGCGTTCAATAAGAACTAAAGGATTCAGTAATTCATGAAAATGAACATTGACCGAGCATATTCAAATTATAATTCAGCTCCTAATTAAACATACAATACTGGGGTTGTTTCCTTCAGTCAAAAGTACTACTTTTAGTCTTAATTTTTAATTACTTTTAAAAAATGTCCGATTCTGAAAATAAGACCTGGTCTTTATGACACCACAAGTGATGTACTTTGACGCATCTACACTGGCGAGGTTGAATGCTTACGCTTACTGTCTACAGCGTATCCAGCTTATGACAGTTCCGCAGCGAATCAAATATTGCGTTCTACGCTTCCTATCAACCATATCGTTGCCAGTACATGTGAGTAAAAAAAAAATAAATATTGCGAGCTGCGCTAATGGCATCAGTGAATGGCATTTCATCACTTGGGATGTCATGTGCAGAAGCGTAAATAATGAAATTGCACCGTTTAAAATAATTGTTAAAAAAATACTAAACTTTGTCAAAGTATTTAAAAAATGGTCAAATCCTATGTTTTTAAGCATGCTCTTTCAGAAAAAAAAAGCACTTTCAAAATTTCGGAAACAACTCCATTAGGGATTGCAGCTATCCTTTACCGAAGAGGATAGTTGCTCATATTTTCAGCAACATACTTGGTTTACAATGAGAAAAAGGGCTCTAAAACATGTTGTCAGAGAAACATGATGAACGAGCGGACAGTAAAGGTTAAAAAGAACTCGTTAAGATCGAACAGTGCAGTGTATTACTAGGGAGAAGGCTTCATGAAACCTCATAAATATATAACTAGTTAAAGTTAAGTCGAACTTTAACGCCACCGAATTATAGGACTTTTGGAACTTACGCACACACACATGAAATTATCAAAGGAATTAGAAGTAGAAGAAAAGAAATTAGAAGAGATCATAACAGCAGTAAGAGTGGTTCTAAGAAGATGAAAACGTAAGAAGATGTTTCAGCATCAGGCCGTTTTGTAGTTAAAGCAACAGAAAAATAATGGAACAAACACCAAGGTCTACAAATAGAGAAAAGAACCACGAGATTTTTGCGGCTTACAGTATACAGGTAGTTTGGAATGCATGCAGGGGAGTTCACTTTAGGGATAAAATTATGATGAGATGTCTAACACTTGTCGACATTTTAAGTGGGATTTTTCAAAATTATTTTATACGATTAAAGGCTATATTTTTCCTAAGGTTCACGCAATGAACCAAGAATCTATCATATTTTGAGTCTTTATAGGGTTTTTTGTGCAACAAATGATAAATTAATTAGAAAGATGCAGCATCAATTTCAATTTTTCTTTTCAATTTAAAAAGCTCAGCTTCAATTTTCAATGGCTCAGTAGGAGAAAAAATAGTTGCTTTGACTTTTTTCACGGAGGAGAAAGTTAAAAATGAGATATTAAATTTTCATAATAATTATGCTCCCATGCACCTCTTTTGAAACAAGCGACGTATTCGCGGCACAAACAAGTCCCTTTTTCTTTTAAAAATATTTCAACTATTCACAGTATTTTAGAGGCTAACAATCTGTCTCAAATGTTGTTTCAAAAGCAAGGTTACAGACCAGCGATTCCCCAAAGTGGGTGCTGTGAAGTATCAATGTAATATGTTACTGTGAAAGTACGAAATCTGGTAAATGCCGACATTAACCGATGAATATCAACATTCATGTACCAAAGACAGGTGAAGGACCGAATATTTCAAGTGAATCTCTGGTAAAAGTCAAGAATATCCTATTTCGGTTTCTAATGGTTATATGAGGAAGTGAGAAGCAAAGGGAAGCAAGTGGACTATTTTAAGTTTCGAGTAAAACGCGTTTAAAGATCAGATGCTAGGTAGACTTTCATTGAATTTTTTTTCTAAATCATGCTGTATAGCAGCAATTATCAGGGCTACTAGTACAATCTCTTGCCCCAAGACAAAGGAGAAGTTCACCTATCATTTGTATTGGTGGTCTCCAAATTTTTAATTTTGCCACTTGCATCCCTTTGCTTCTCACTGCCTCATATGTGCAACAGAGATAAATTAGGGTGTCCTGAAAAAATTCTAGTCCTTCAAAGTATGCTGTAAATCGGAAAAGTTTGGGAACCCCTGTGATAAACAGTTAGAGGTTTTTTTTCTCTCAAAAATAATGATTTTGTAGTTGTTCATTACCTTAAGAATAAAATACAGTGGTGGTAAAAAAAATTGCATCACCCGCGCCGCAAAGGAGATGACTATCATCCCGACTGCATTCAGTACAGTCAACATCCCATATCCCAGATGATTTGGGGATGTATTTCTGATCAAGGAGTTGGTGGGCTTCATTTTGTGCAAGAAACAGCAAACGCTCAGGTGTATATTGGCATTTTAGAGGAAAAATTGCTTCCTACTATCCGGGATCACTTTACTTCAGATCCAAACGTCATTTTTCCAGGATGATTCTGCTCCGCGCCATAGGGCAAAACTGGTAAGTAACCATTTAAGAACCTTTATCCTGCCATTAAACTTAAATTGACATGGGGTTAAGTAAGTTTTTTTTTCTCTAAACTCACACGCAGGTTCAGAAATGGAAAAATGAGCATGGGGTCAGCAATTTGCCTTGACCCAGAAACAGCCCCGATCTACGTAAACAATTATTGGATTCCTGCTATTAAATGTTTATTTCATCAGTTTTGCAGAATTTCACATACATTCATCGTTAATCGATCGACCAAAACTTCTCACATAATCCCATTGTTGTGAAAATGCGAGGGTGATGCAATTATTTTTTACAGCACTGCATGCGATAAAATTGTAAACAAATTCCCTAACTAAACGGAGAACTTGCTCATTTAGCTTTGTTTAAACTGATTCTTTTCAACCACGTCGAAATAATCCATCCAGCATTGCAACGCGAAGTTAATTAATGACCCAAACCTGTTTGTCAAGAGTGCTTCCTTGAACCATGTTTCTGCTATGAAAGAGGGGGGAAAAGATACTTATATTTATTTCTGAACATCAACTGCAGAATGGCTCTCGGCAAAGTAGAATTCACAAATTGATATTCTACCCAGTTAAATGCATTTGTCATTGGAGGATAGGGTACGGGAGTTGTTGGGGCGAAAGAGAAATTCTTTTCTAGTGTTAATATGGAGTGGAGAAATAGCGGGTGGTCAGATATCACCTCAGGGAGATGATACAACAGTTTCGGAAATATGAGTAGTATGAAAATGCTAGAATGCGTGGATTGGATCTGTGCTTTGAGGATTCTTAACATACTGCAATCGTGAAAAAACAGATCTAAAAATAAGATGAAGAAGAGCTCTATTATTCTTGTTACATTTGCTATCTAATATTTTTTACGTATTTATTGACAAAAAAGTAATTGAGTCGTAAAAATAAAATTTTAAAAATGGAAGAATGAAAGGTATTTTAGTAAATACAATAGAGTCTGGGTTAACCTTCCCTCGGTTATCCGGATAATTTGGATCAAAGCTGTATCGTTTTAAAATTTTGAAGTGAAACTTTTTACGCGAGAGATTTTAAATTTTGATTGACAAATTTTTCGGTGATGGTTAGTGACGCAGTACTTTTTTCATTGTTACCAAAAACAATGAAAAATATTAATATTTATAAAGTTAGTTTTGTCAAGGCTTCAATTGATACGCGTAGTGAAGCCTTAGTTTTGTTAATTAACTTAATAAATTAGTTTCTAGGCTGAACCTAAGCAGGCATATATTCGTGAATTTCATATCAACTTTTCAAATTGTGCAGGTTTCTTTGATCAAGGCTTCACTTGATAAACGCGCATCGAGTGAAGCCTTGCTTTGATTCAAGTCAAGTCATCAGTTTCAAAGCGTAATCCACTTTGCTTAAGTTCAGCCTTGAAATCCGTTGGTAATTTTTATTAACAAAAATTACTTTATAACTACTATTCGCAACTCCAACAAACTATAGGGGGCGCTGCAGCCACTGTCTAATGGCGGATGAAAAAGGTAAAACAAACACATGCCGTAGCGTAGAAAATGCTCATAAGCCTAATAAATTTTGTTCGTATGCATGATTTTTTTCGCTTTATTCCTTTTAAATTGATTTTTAAAGTCTTGTGGATATTCAGGCCCACGTAGAAATAAATGAGAATTCAAGAAACACTACTAAACGTCAAAAATTAATGCAAATTACGTAGTTCGTAGTTCTAAGCATTACGAATATTACATTATCAAATCAAAAGAAGATGATATATCATTATCAAAAGAAGATGATACTTCTTTGCTTTGCTTGGCTAGCGCTAATTGTTTTGCATTTGTAGCTGAGTTATTTTTCTCAAATTGCCGAATCGGTCAATTGAAAAATTTTTTGTTTCGTATGTTTCTAATTTCTGAGTTATGATTTAATTATGTCATGCTATGAAAATCATCAACAAAACTCTCACGGACATATGGTGTTAGTTTTCTTTTCAATTGATCTACCATTATTTATTTTTATTTATCAAATTCTTTAATCTTTCTACCATTTTATTCCACTCATAATAAAAAATAAAAATTGTTTAACTGACGTGCGAAATCTCGCCAAGGTTTCTTTGCTCGCAAAATGTTAAAACTATAACCCTAACCAAATTTGACGAAACCTTTCAGCTGAGAATGTAAGCGATAAATTCTTTCTCGCGGTTAAACATTTTTCATTTCGTTCTACGATAATATATTCAAGAAAATATTTTGCTTACTGTCCATTCCAACTAAATGCTGCTGTAATATATGGTTAGTTATATTAATTTAAGATTAAAAAAAAACCATATTCTTACAAATTCACACAAAACAATAAATTTTTACCTGGTATAACGTTATCCAAGTTTGTTAATCCAGAGTTTTCTTGTGTTTACGCTTTCACCATTTAACAATCAAGTGACCTTTTAGAAGGAAATAAAGAAAACTAACATTAATTTGAGAAGCTCGAGAATACTATTAAGGGACGAAATAGTTTCTGTAGCTGAAAGCAATCTAAGACACATCGAATGCGTTAATAAAACTCATAACAAACTGCCTATGTTTACCAACAGACACACGTGGAACGCATTGTTTTACCTTTTTCTTTAATTTTGTAAATCATCGCAAGGTAGCGTATTCGAGTGCTGGAGATCCGAAGTATTTTTCATTCTTTTTCGCATCAATTAAGAAGCAGTTTTCGAGTATTGTTTAGTATTCTTATTGTTTATAATCTACACTTCTGTTTGTGAAAATTGCAACACCATGAAGGAAGCATCATAGTTGAATGAAATTTAATTCACAGTTGAGTGGTAATGGTAGAAATAAATGATTACATTTTCAAACCAAACAAACAATAAAAATAGATAAAAAATAGTATTTTGTGTGGCCACCACGCGCCGCAATAAGAGCTGCTACACGACTCGGCATGGAGTGAAACAAAGTTTGAATATCTGTCTGCGAAAGATAATTCCATTTGTTTGTATGCGCAACCAAAGTTTGTCAGTCGAAGCAACAGGACGAGGATCACGAGCGAGACACCGCCCAACGAAATCCCACACATGTTCAATCGGTGACATATCCGGGGAATATGCAGGCCAAGGAAGAAGCTGTACCTGTTGCGAATCAAGGTAGGATTTGACAGTCCTGGTGACATGTAGACGGGTATTACCTGCTAGAATACAGCCCTTGGCAACCCTTGCAGGAAAATGATCAACCCTTGCAGGACGTTCGATAATGCACTCCGGAATGTGCCGTTCACCGGCATAGCGCCTGACACGAATTCAGCCATCATGGTGCCACAAATTGAAGCGGGATTCGTCAGAAAAGACGACCTGCTGCCAATCAGCACGCCAGCTCCTATGCACATTGGCCCATTGTAGCCGCAGACGGCGATGGTTTTACGTGAGAGGAATCCTGTATAAAGGAATCCTTTGCGCGCAGCCCAAGCTACAGCAGACGTCTCCGAATTGATAAAGCACACAATGAAACACCTATAGCTGTTGACCACTGTGCTGCCAATTGTCTAGAAGAAGCTGTGCGGTCCGTCAGCGCCATACGCACCAGGTGTCTGTCATCGCGAGCTGACGTCGCATTTCGGGGTCCACTCCCGGATTTCCGAGCTGTCCGACCCTCGTCCGTCCACTGCTTCCCAAACACGCATGATTGTGCTGCTGTTACGCTGCACACGAGCGGCTACTGCACGATAATACAATCCAGCTTCACGAAGGCCGACGATTCTGCCCCGTTCTAACTCCGAAATTTGCTCAAATTTCGCTTTCTTTCGTCGAAGAGGCAGAGTAAAGATTCAGTTAAGGTTTACTCTAGCATATAACCATTGATAATCATACACGAATCGCTACAGCCGTCTATTAATATTCGGTTCGATCCGCCGTTCAGAGGGTGCTGCTCAGCATACGCATGAGCTTCTGGTCTGCAATTCTAACCATTTGCATATCATACCCTACTTTACATTTCCTGTAATTTTGTAATTACAGGAAATGTAAAGTAGGGCATGATGTCAGGGTGTTGCAATTTTCAAACTGGAGTGTATTTTCTTCCTTAAAATATACAATTGTGTTTTGAATGTGCTTCAATCAGATGCAGAAAGAATAAGGCGTGGCGTGAGAGGACACGTGCGGGTGAAGTAACATTTTGGAATGTAAAAAAAAAAAAAAAAAAGGAAATGAAAAAGTTTTAATTCCTCCGTGTGTTTTTAGGATACAATATTCTTGTTTTCCTGTTAACATAGATAATTTTAAACTATGACGGCAAAGGCGCAATTAAAAGTACACTAAATATTCACATTCTATTTTAATTTATAGATTATAGAGCGTTTGCGTGACTATGCTCCTTTCAACTACCGCACGCGTTTGAAATTAAGCATAGTGAATTTTTTTTTTGTAAGAAATGATATAAAAAAGTTATTGTTAAATGCCTTGTAAGTAATTCTATGCGATTTTGTTGCAAAACATTGTATTTTACTTTAACGGAAGGTAAGTGCCTCTTATTTAAAGATTTGCTGGGCATTTCACCCATACTTCTCTGATTATCCGGATTTTCGATTATCTGGATTGCCTTTGGTCCAGTTAGTCCAGATAAAAGAGGTTATACTGTATGTATTTATTTACTACAAATTTCAGTCCTATTACTATTTTGGAATTTGCAATTGAATTTTTTTATGAAACACTCAATATTTTTGCGATATTAAAAAAAAAGAAAATTGATTTAAATTCTGACATTTTGAATTTAAATTATGTATTTTCGCAATCATTTTCGCAGGATTGAAGCAGGCCTTACTCATTGGAGTTATTGTTTCTAGAAACGGCTCCTGTCCTACCAAGCCTGCCCCTCCTCCTGGGCGGTTACGTGTGCATAGTTGTGTGTGTGTGTGTTTGGGTACGTAGACCTGTGTGTATGCACGTAGGCGTGTGTTAGTGTGTGAAGTCGTGTGTTTGTATGTGTGAGAGTGTGCGTGTGTTTAGGACATGGACGTTTCCGACCATTAGAAGCGGATAGCTCAGGACCGGGGGACAGCCGCCGCGCCTGCAGAGGACGGTGGTGCTGCAGCAGGCCCCTGGTCCAAGCTGAAAAAGGAACCAGACGCAAGAGACGGGCAAGTGAGAACAATAAGCAATCGTGATTGTTCAAAAAAAGTAACAGCTAGGAGAGTCTTTTGGACTAAGTAACATTTTAAGTAGTACCTCACTTTTTTCTGTACATATGTTTTTTCCTTGAAGGCTATGGAGTGACGGAGATGCGACTGAATTCGAATACAGTCGGATCCCGACTTACGCAAGGGATGCGTTCCAAGATCCCTCGCTTAAGTCGAAATATCGCGTTGTGGAACAACGTATGTTCAGGAATTTTCCATAATCATATTCAATTATTCTAGATATTTGTAAACACCCCCCGAACTGTGTCAAACGATTTCTTATCTATATATATATTACCGTACCTTTTATAAAGAGCTGACTGCATATTAGAAAAAGAGTTATAATTTAACATAAATTATGGTTATGAAGCATAAAATCAATGATGAATAGGAGACAAAGACGTGAAATAAAACAGTACGGTACTTACATTATGTACATCACAGTTTTATAATAGCACTGATCAGTAGATGTTGTAAATTTAATTATAATTTTAAAAATGAAGATGTTAGTTTATGCAGAACGATCAGACTGTTATCAGTCTTCTGACAGCGTATGCACGTCAAGAAACTTGTCAGAAGAAGAGGAAGAAAAAGAAAGAGTGATGGTTCATTTTCGGCATTTTTAGTATCCTCCCGGATTTTTTCGGTGGAGCAGTCACCTTTATCAGAAAAGATGTTACCTTATTTGGTGACCTTAGTTGTTTTTTCTCTAAAACAAGTAAATTGTTGTAAGGAGCTATAGCAGACGCAAGGTAATGGAACGTAGCATATTCCGATCTTGTGTCTCGATAGTTTTAACATTTCTATTGCGCATATGCTCATTTTGTTAAGGACTTTAAAATTCAGTTCTGGCAGCCCCCTTTTAAGCTAAGCTCTTCATCACTTTCAGATTTAACAAACTGTGCTAGGTCAGTATCTGACGAAGTTTGGCCATAGCAATCGATGAGCTCGTTTATATGCTCTTTCTTCATATCAGGGAAGCCTTCTACACCGAGGTGTAGACCGGTGTAGACCGGCGTAGCCTTCTACACCGAGATTCGCCAACGCTACTGCTTATTGAACTGCTTCATGGTGAATGTCTTCAGAAGCGAAGCCTTTATAATCATGCACGATATCCGGTCATCGTTTTTTCCAACTCGCATTGGTTGTCTGTGTTTTCATGGCTTCTTATGATGTGTCTACGTTTTGCATTTCAGAGGCAATTGTACACTGCTTCAGTATTTTTTGAGGTTGAAATTTTCCATACTGTTCATTGCTTGCACAAGGTTTTGGAGACACTCCCTTGTATAAAGGTCTTTAAATGCCTTAATAACTTGCCTTAATAATTAGGAGCCATTATATTTTATCAACGTTCATGTGTAGAATGAAAAAAAGAAGTAAAGAATCGGAGCGGTAATGTGTACGAGTGCACTAATTTAAAGCAAAGCGTTGTTTAGACTAGTACAGTAGTGTGAATTTCTGTTTTTAATGATGCTAAAGGGATGAAAGTCCATTCACGAAACAATATTCAGTTTCAATGAAACCCATTCTAAGATTCCGAAACTCCTTTCCAAAAAAAAAAAAAAAAAAAAATCACATTGCAGGTGAGCAATTTGCGTCATAAATAAAAAAAAAATCATTATTCAGGAAAAAACTCGCGTTATAGCCATTTCTCGTAAGTCGGATTGCGTTATAGCGGGATCCGACTGTAGTTACTGAAATTCAAATCACATTCACCATTGTAATATCCAATTTTCAAGTTTGTTGTAATGGTCGATAAGTTTAGTTATTATTTTTTTCCTTTCGTCTAATGCTGTATGCGTACTATATATAAATTGGTTATAGGTATTATTGTTTTCTTGGTAAGTCATAAAATGTGACATTTATAACAAAATCCTTCCCTCGTACTTTTAAGAAACGCAACGTATTGTTGATACAAAACAATTTAGATATTGTCACACCGATGAGGTGAAAAGGCAAGCATCCGGCCAGTAGACGAAAATGAACGCATCTATTAGTTTACAAGGTTAGTAGTTTGTTCGTAACAGATGTGCGCTTTTGCCTCTTAATTATTTGGACGCAGTTTTGTAGGAATGACAGTTTGTTCACGGCAATATATTTGAAAATATAAAATATATTCCATGTATATTCTCACCATAAAAATTGGTTGACTTATTTTTTTCACAACATAATTTTGAGCTTACCATTTCACTTTTATATTTAAGGCGAAATGAAAACATTTTAATTTCTCTTCGTTGCTTCCATACTGTCTGACCATCAATTACATGGAAAGGCTAATATCCGGTTTATAGGCGGAAATGGACGTATCTATTATTTTATAGGGATGTTAGTTGGTTTGTTACAGATGTGCACTTTTGCCTCCCTATTATTTAGCCTTAGTTTTGTAAAAATGAAAGTTTGCTCTCAGCAACATTTTTTTAATCTAAAGCAGGGCTTCGCAACCTGTGTGCCGCGGCACACTGGTGCGCCGCGACAAGGAACCCGGTGTGCCGCGGTATTTTCGTAGTTATAATAAAAAGAACGAGTCTTGATGTATTTTATTTTAAAGTTACGTCCGAATAGCGTTTGATCGTTCTCTAGCTTCTCAATTCACCCTGTCGATCTTGTGCAATAAGACATACCCAAGAAGGGGAGAGGATGGATTTGCTGCCCCACCTCTTTTAAACTTCTAGTGATCCTATTACTTTCAGTTTTTGAAAACGGACTCTAATTTCCACGAAATCAACTAATTATTCAGAATTTTTCTAGATCTTTCGTAAACGGGATTATCGCCCCCTCCCCCAGGCAGGGATCGTGCCCTCCCGCCCAGAATTTTAGCCACAGCTTTAACTTTTGTTTTCCTCTTTTCCGGTTCCGGTACTAATTTCATTTTATCGTAGTTTCTCAAAGCTCGGTTCTGAGACTTAGCAAACTGGAAATTAAAACCATATACTGTTCCCACCATCGTGAAGCTCTCATTGCAAAGATCTTACAAGATGAACTGAAATTAGCTTTGGCTGAAGTCGTGAAAATCGTGAATTTCATAAAATCGAGGCCGCTTAATTCTCACCTTTTCTCCGTATACTTTGTGAAGAACTGAGGGTAGATCACCAGTCTCTACTTCTTCATACAAAGATTCGCTGGCTTTCATGTGGTAAGGTACAATCAATAATTTTCGAATTGAGGGATGAGGTACGACAGTTTTTGATTTTAAAAAACGAAATGCAGTACGCCAGTTTGTGGCAAGTCAAATCTTGGCTGGGAAAACTAGGGTACATGGCTGACATTTTTGAACACCTTAACGAATTGAATCGGAAAATGCAAGGACAAGGAGAGAATTTGGTTGCATGTATGGGCAAACTAAACGGGTTCAAATAAAAAATTCAGCCTTGGAGAGAAGAAGTAGATCGTGGCTCATTGGACATGTTCAAAAGGACCGTCAACATGATCTGTGAAGGAAATGGCATGGAAGAAAAGCTGCTGAATGTGGTGGCAGAACATTTAGTCATACTTCAGGACAAGTTTAAGCACTATTTCAAGAATACTAACACAGAACAGTGTGACTGGATTCACGATCCATTCTCTTCATCTGCGAATGCATCAGTCAAAGACCTTTCTTCTGCGCGAGAGGAATTTATGGACCTCAAGAGCGACCGTGCTCTTAAACTTGGGTTCATCGAAGTGTCTCTGGACGAATTTTGGTTGCTGGTTAAGAATGAGTATCCCACCATCTTTTGTATTGCTATTGATGTGCTGCTACCATTTTCAACTACATATCTTTGCGAACTCTGCTTCTTAGCCCTCACACTTATAAAAAAACTGCAAGTGATCATCTTTAAAGAGCCTGGTTGAAGAACTTCGTGTAGCTTTTTCCAGCATAGAGCCGAACATCAAACGTCTTTGCTCCTCAAGGTAGACTCAAGCATTGTATCATTAGTGTCAAACGGAAGTTAGGTGCTTGGTTTGAATTTCTTGCTTCCTTCTTTCTTGAAACATTATTTGATAAATCGTTTAACTGCACTGTGAATTTGAATGACATGTTTGACCAGTGACGGATCCAGCCGATTGTTTTGAGAGGGGCCATCCGAAATTTTTGAACAAACTTCCCAGGGCCGAATTTAGCTACTCTAGGCAAATTTGA
Source organism: Uloborus diversus (assembly GCF_026930045.1). NCBI lineage: Eukaryota > Metazoa > Arthropoda > Arachnida > Araneae > Uloboridae > Uloborus > Uloborus diversus. The sequence goes on along the minus strand of NC_072732.1, from coordinate 163,280,725 downwards.
AATCTGCCGCCCCCCCCCCCCTAAAAGAAGCAAAATATTCTTGACTCAAAAAAACGTAAAGTGTTCCCCAGATTCAAACTGTCAAACTTATAAAGAAATGATGGCGTTTCACATTCTGAGGCGCCCCGATGAAATGATCACAGTGATCTCCCCAAAAATTTTTTATCCGGCAAATTTTGCTGACGATTCGGCAAATACCATGGTTGAAAAACATTTGACTTTCATAAGATGTGTGAAAGTAATCATTATTAAATTACAAGAAAAAATTGTCTCTGGAAAATGAAAGAATGCTAATATTTTACTTTCAAGAATAACAATTTAATTCAAAAAATGTGTTTTATAATAGCAAATTTGCCGTCCCTGGAAACTTTGCTGCCTTATTCAGCTGTCTACTCTGCCTATTGAGGAATTGGGCCCTGATAACTCCCCAGAAATTTTATTAAAATGAAGTTTTAAAAACTCAATTTCCGGGGTATCGAGACATTAGGTGGGGGGTTGATTTAGGAATCTCCCTCGAAAATGTTTCAAAATTTAAATTTCCGACTAATTTTTGAAAATTAGGAAACTAAAAACGCATTTTGTCTATTTTTGATGATGTACGGAGAAAGGTCAGGTTTCGGGCACTGGCCCTAAAATACTTTTTGAAAATAAAGCTTAGAAACCAAAATGTTCTGTCATTATACATTGAGCAGTTACAAGAGGAGAAGTGCACTTCTAACTCTTCAGCTGTCCAGCCTAAAAATGCAACTTTAGGTAATGTTTGCTTACATTAAAAGAAGTGTGAAGGTGCTTAGAATCCTTCTTTCCTGGAAATATTTTGCCTTTGAGGCTCTAAAAATTCGATTTTTAACTATATTTATACATATTTTAGAAAGGGATGGAAGATTCGTGAGCTCCTCCAAAAAACCTCCTTTTAAAGCTATCACTACGATATAAACTAGGGAGGGAGGGGGGTCCTATCAAGACTCGTTTGTAATTGAAGTCCCCAAAAAATTCATTTAAGTTGCTTTTAAGCAAGTTAAGGGATAAGGAGTGGATAAGCTAGTTTCCGTTGACATTTTTTCCAAATAAGACTTAAAATGCAATTTTTTGCTACATATCAAGGCATTTGAAAAGGCATGGGAAAAGGAGGTTCTCCTCCTAGTTTCGAAATTAAAGCCATAGAAACGAAAATTTAGGCGCTCTTTGGTCTTGTGAACAATAGGTAACCTCTGAGAACCGCAGCATTTAGAGATCTTCCAAATGTATGCAGTTGGAATCAAGAAATTATGTAGAAGATGGAGAAAAATTTTGGAAATAAAAGTTTTGTTTTGAGGATAGGGCAATTTATCTCCCAATTAAGGTTTTGTTACCTTCTCATAATATTTTTTTTCTTTTTTTTTTCCTTAAAAAAATTCCTACAATCACAAGGCTTTGAGAGGGGCCATGGCCGAAATTTTGATTAGGAGGGTGAGACGATAATCTATGTGGGGGTAATGAAACAGCAAAAGTATCCTAATCAAAAATATTCAGCTTTCGAACACATTTGTTTGTCGTGCAATGAATATTTGTTCTTCACCTGAGCTTCTTAATGCGGAACTTAACTATTTAAGAGCTGTGGCTGTTGACAGAGACTATCCGCCCACTTTAGTTGATTCCATTTATAAAAAACTTTGCAAAAAATCTCAAAGTATTGTTCGTAATAGAATTTTTAACACTAAGAATTTAGTTGTTCTGCCTTTCTTCCCTGGTATTAGTTTTCAGGTTGCTAAGATTCTGAAGCGATTCCAATTCCAAGTGGTATTTTCTCCTATTAATAAACTTTCTTTCTCTTCTCTTAAAGGTTCTATTCATCCTCTTAATTGTCGTGGGATCTATAAAATTGTTTGCAATTGTGGACTCGGATACATCGGACAGACCCGCCGTTCTTTGAAATTTCGGTTAAAAGAACATCAAAGCTATGTGAGAAAACAACAGCTGAATAAATCCAGTATTGCCCAACACTGTTGGGAGTCGAATCACTCTTTTGATTTTAACTCTTATCAAATTATCCAGAAATGTCCCAATCCGTTAGATCTTGATTTTTGGGAATCTTTCCACATCCTGAGGAACCGTTCTAATTTAGTTAACGATCTTACTGCAATTCCCTATTTTTCTTCTGTGTGGATTCCTTTGTTAAAATTGGTTTAGTTTTTCTATTATTTTTATGTAAACGTTGTACATTTCTTACTTTTATTGTTTTCATTTTTTGCTTTCTTATTTTGTTTTTGTGACTAACTAATTCCAATATGTTTATCCTTCACTTTGTTTTTTCCTGCATTTCTCCATTTCATACATTGCTTCCATACATAGTTTTTCCCGCTGGTAAATTTATTGCTAATTTATTCAGAGTGGTTTCATTTTTGGAATTTTCGCATTGTTTATGGGTTTTCTTGGAAAATTTATTACTTAACGGTTTTTTCCTGATGGAATTATATAATAAATTTTGCCTCCAGGTGTCGTTTTATCTGTTTTGTTTCGTTTAATTTCGATTTTTTGATATTTATACTATCTCCTGTTCCACCGTATTGCCTTTATCGGGTGACTTTTCATCCAGAAGCTCACACCTCTTTGCATTGAAAAAGGTGTTCCTTGTAACACCGAAACACGTGTCTGCAATTTTTTGCAATTTTTGTGCTTAATGACGTTGGATTACTGATTTTTTGAATTTTCAGCACAAAGGTATTTGTTCGTTATATGAAGCATAATTTTCTGTTAAGTCTGATGTAGATAGTTTTGTTGTTCGTTATCAACCTCAATTCATTCGAAATATTTCTACTTTCTAAATAAATTTAAATACACTACGTTAATTATATTTGTTTTATTCATATGAAAAATCCCCCCCCCCCGTCTTTTTACCTGTGAATGATAAAAACTTTTCTATATTACCATTGCGAAATTAAGTTCAGTGTGCCCCGTTGATCTAGAAATTTTTTAAGTGTGCCGCAAAGTAAAAAAGGTTGAGAAGCACTGATCTAAAGTATATTCGATCTATATTCTCACGGCAAATATTAATTGATTTATTTATTCACAGCAAAGTTTTCAGCTTACTATTTTGCTTTTACGTTCCTGAACGAAATGAAAATATTTTCTTTTCTTTTTGTTGTTTCCATGTTAACTATCTTCATGTCCCCTTATTTTATTTTTGAGAATGCAATAAACGAATAAGGCACTAATGACATCATAAAACGCGTGCATCAAAATCTTTTCTCCCCTGCTAGATTCATTCAGATGGAATAGTCTTTACTTGGCAGATTGCCAAATTACATACAATCCGCGGTCAAGCAGTAGAAACTCTGTTTGCCATCATTTACAACTTAGAGAATGCAATATATTACTAACCCCTAGTGACAGTATAAAACATGCGCATCAAAAACGCATCGGTATTATTTTCTCTTCTCCCCTGCTAGATCCATCGAGATAGAATCATCCTAAGCTTGGCCGTTTGCAAGATTAAACGTAATATTTTAATAAGCAACAACCTTAATGTTAGTTCATCTATAACATGGTTTTTTACAAAGAAAGACAGTGAAAAGATTTTTTAAACGTCTCGATTTGGTAAATTGTTTTTCCGTTAAAGTAGATTACATTTTAAAATTTTTGAAACATTTTCAAAAGGACATAAAAGTGTGAAGCTAACGAAAAATGGATTTAACTATTACTGAACCTTTATAGCTATTAACTACAATTAATTGCTGGGGGGAAGTGTTTTTATTATCAATTATTACAAATTCTGTCGATCTGCATACTGGAAACTTCCTATTTATTTTTATTTATAATAGAAAATAAGCCACTTTCCTTTTAAATTTACCTACGTTTTAAAAGATCTAGAGCACTTTTATTTTAGATTCGTTTTTTTTTTAACAGTATTAATCCCATTAACTTTCAAGTAGTCTCACGTTAAAGTTTTAAACGCTAATATGAAGAGAGGGAAAAAATTTCATGCAACAACATTTTAAAATTGTAATACATAAATGTGTTTTCCTCCATCACATATCAAAGTACCTGAGTGCTTCAGATAATAACGGAAAAAAAACTCGCTTACTGCTCGAAAATGGTAACGGGATAATGTGTTTCTGTGTTTCTTTTTTTTTTTTTTTTCACTGATGTGATGAGCTTCTAAGAACGAGCTTTTTTTTAAAATAAAACTGAAGCAAATCGTCGTTGTTTCAATTTAAACATTTTAAAAATTTATAATGCTTACAAAACGCTCTTTTTTCACTCAGATCCAACGCAAATAATTTTATTTTCCGCACCAGTGCATTTGAGTGTGCTTGAGTTTTTACGAATTTAAATAATACAAAAGTAAAAATGAATATTTCTTTTTTGTCTTAACGAAACATTAATATGGGAATATTTTTAAATGTGTATTTTTAGGTTTTTGAAGTGAATGAGAAGCATAAAAAAAGATTGATAGAGAAGAAGAAAGACAATTTTGATGTTCAAAAACGAAGTTTTAGAATCGATAAATATTGCTGAGAAAATATGCCGAAAACGATACATACATTAATACAAGGAAAATAAAACATATTTTGGAGAAAAAGTTGATTTTAAACGTTTGTTTCTTTAAAACAATGCATAACTGCAATATTTCTATGGAATTTCTCTTAAAATTGTAAAAAAAAAAAAAAAAAAAAAAAAAAAAAAAAAAAAAACGATTATTACATAAAAATAGTTTTACATTTTTGGATTTTCACGACATTTAAATTTTTGTTTTTAATGTTCCGCTGCCGCAGAAAATAAAGAGCAAAGTAATTAAAAAAATATGTACATATACTAAAACACTTGAATTCTACCAAGAACTTGTGCTTTAGCAACACGTTATCAGAAAAAAATTTCCTAACTTCATTAAAAAAATTTGAATGTATATTAAAACTAGTTATAAAACTTTTTAAAATGTTACGAATTTATTCAAATTTTTATCATTTTTGCTTTTTTTTCACCCAAAACATGTATAATTTTTATTTAATCGGTTCTTTTTTCTCATTATTTCAATCTTGTAGGAATATGTTACAGTTTCTTCTTCAGTTTCGCTTGAACTTTATTTTCCATTTGATTTCTAAATCTCTATTCTTGGAGCTTTGATTTTCATTGTTTTCTGGATCTAATAGTATACGATACCGGTTTCTATGTTAGTTGCAACCATAAATCAGCATAACGAAAATGTAGTAAAACACAAAAGAAAAGATTTCGCATTTGACACAGTATAGTATGAATGAGTGCAACTTTCACGAAATCCAGTGGTTATTAATATGTAGGGTTCGCCTACTTAGAGGGGCATAGAATTAATGTCCAGGGGAGGGGAGGAGGCACACATCTGTTACAAAAATATCACTTCTGAATACACCGACGCAAAAAAAAAAAAAAAAAAAAGAAAAAAAAATCAGAAAGCAAGAATTAACAAAACGTTACCACTATGACAGTTGTATTTGAGCGCTTTTCTTTTCAATTTTCAATGTTTCGAAACTTCTTTAATTATTTTATTTATTTTTAATCTTTTTTTTGAATTTGTGATATTTTTACGATGCGTTAAGTCACTTTTAATGTTTTTATGCATTTTTTAAATTTTTTAGCGGGAAACATGCTGAAAACTCTGAATCATGCGTTGATTGGAGTTTTGAACGCTGCCTGATTGCAAATAAGCGAAAATAGATTTTGAGGAGTGATACATTTTGCTTCATTTGGTTAACTGTGTTTGTACTTATGTATTAGGTACATTTCCCTTTTGAATTTCATATAGTTACTAATTCTGTGTTTTCTTAGGTTCAAATTTTCAAACAGATTTCTTATTTTTAGCCATTATGATGAGAACCATTTACAATAAACATTAGAGCTTCTAGCAGTAAGTTACCGCTCCTAAGCCAAGTTTAAGGTAGAACTACATGCAATAAACCAAACAGCCCGGTTATCAAATACAGACATTGCAGTTAATTCTTATTAGAATTCATCGGTCTGGATTAGCGAAAAACTGAGCTGGAGGCAGATGTCATCTCATTGAAGCTGAGAGTAGCCAGCATTGACCGGTTTGATAGCACTCTCAGCTTCAGTGAGATGGCGTCTATCGCCAACTCAGTTATTCACTAAACCAGGCTGATAAGTTCTAATTAGAGCGTCATTTTAAGTAACACATAAAATTTAAGTAAGAAAGATACAGGATGTCCCCAGGAAATGACCCCCTGATTTCAAAATTAAATATCTCGAAAACAAAGGCCGATATTGGAATGAATCAAACTGTGTGTTTATAGTGAAACCCATAAAAATCATGCACAGAAACTTCGAAATTGGTAACAAAAATTGCCAACAAGGGCGCTGCACGCAGTAATTGCAATAGAAGTCCCCATAAATGGTGCTGCGAAGGGGTTGGAATTTAGTTTAAAAAAAAAATAGTAACAAAAATTTCCAACAGGGGCGTTGCACGCTGTAATTGCAATAGAAGTCCCCATAAATAGTCCTGCGAAGGGGTTGGACGATAATTTCTAGCGTAAGTGTAAGTACCTCTGAGAGGTAAAACTACTGCTGAAGCGTCTAACCCCTTCGTAGCACTATTTATGAGGATTTCTACGAAATTACAGCGTGCAAGGCCCCCTGTTCACAATTTTGTTACTAATTTCCAAGTTTCTTGTACATGATTTTTATGAGCCGTTTATTTCATTCCAATATCGACCGTATAACTGCGGTAATAAAAAATACCGTAACGGTAATAAAACGGTAATAAAACATATAATATAACGGTAATAAAACATACCGTTTATTTTATTCCAATATCGGCCTTCGTTTTTCAGATATTTAATTTTGAAATCAGGGAGTCCTTTCCAGGACACACTGTAACAAAGTTTGCAATCAGGTAATCAGACTTTCTTATTGTTAAAATATAAACTTTTGTAGAAGTCGAAATTTGAATATTATTCCAAAACCAATTCACAAGAAACATATCGCTTCATGCTATTATCCAAGCTTATCACGTTTTCGTTTACGGAGAAGAAGCTTCAAACTCATTCATTTACATGTTTCCGATTTTTTAAAAATGTTTGTGACAAATGCGGAAGAAAACCTTTGATATCTTTACCTTTCTTTGGGAAACGAGGAGATAAACAGATTCGAAGAACAAATGAATGCTTAAGAGTGCATTTAGAGAAGAAAATCCATAGTCGTCCTTCATTGCTGTAAAAACGAAACAAAATCGGATAAATGCAAATGACTTTGAAAGTAAAATGTTTAAAATTTACATTCAAACATAGAAGTTGTGTTCACTTTTTTTTTCTTCTGGAAAATGCTTAGGAATGGAGTATTGATTATGTAAATTTCTTCACAAAGCATGTTTTATGTATTTTATTGCAAGTTTGAAAACCGAAATAACTATTACTTTGAAAAAACAATAAAGGATAGTTTACGATAAATTTAAAATCTATGTTTAAAACATATTCTTGATTTGAAACATATTTGTCCCTCAACTTAATTAACATAATTCGACTTGGAAGCGTCAGCATGACTAATTCGCAAGAGATAACTATTATTTGGCCTGCTTTACCTTTCAAATAAAAAAAAAGAATGCACGAAATAAGCCTTAATTAATTTGTCGTAAAAATATTGTTGTAAAAGTAGTTAAGTATTGAAAAATGATGGGGTCGGCCTGTCTATTCATCCCTAATAACTCTTGAAGGAATAACCCGCTTTGATGAAAGCATTTTCTGTTCAAAAAGTCGCACCATCGATACTATATCTTATTATATATTTTATTATATTTTTTTTTTACTTAAACAGTTTTGACTTGTGAACTTTACACAAAAGAACTTTCAATAAATTATGTAATTAAAAAAATGTTTTTTTTTCAAAGGTCTCTTTTTAAACAGTTCAAAAAAACTGTACATTCTTTCTGACGGTGAAATTTACAGTATACATAAATTCTGAACCAAAAAGGGTGGATTTATATTAATGAACAAACTCTCCTGAAATAAAATTCTGACATAGATTAAATATAGTTTTGTGATTTGTTTGATTTGAAGATTTATTTTTGGAATAGTTGAAAAAAAGAAAACATAACATTAAACATTATGGGCAAGTTTAAAGCATATGTAAATCATAAACTAAAGTGCGGATTTAACTGGAACACATTTCGTTGCATAGACATGGACTACGTCGCTGGCGAAAAGAGATTTCACCAATCCATTATAGGACTCTATAGAGACTTTGCCAAGTATCGTCAATGTGATGTATCGAACTTAATGGTAGTGACGTCAGAGCCACTGACGTCACTGGGAAAAACATTCTCTCGTAACAGAGCAGATCGAAAGGAACCCCTGAGATGTGCATATTGGCAACGCACTCTCTATTAGTAGTATGTATATAGTTTGTGTAGTAATTATAATAGTAAAGTCTGGTATTATAATGTCTGAATGATCAATTACCATTTACATGGCCAGTGAGCATAAGTTCCACAAAAGGAACCATAGCAGTCAATGTTAATATCGTCAACCTAGAGCTGATTTTGAAATCAAATTTTACATGCCAAACTTGGCGAAATACTGAAAAATGATAACCAGATCCGCCTCCAAGCACAGTAGTTTCTAAACCAATCGCTGCCATTCCCGACTGTTGATCAGCTTCTTTTCTGGAACTCAGAAAACCAAATCAAGAGAAGATCCGACAGTTAAAGACACAATTCTTAGGACAGAGTTAGTTTTGCAGTTGAGCATAGATACTATGTTAGCCGTTTGAAGTTTTGATTTACCCTACATGGAAAGTGAAAGTTTTGCGAGCGACTCTTTATACTTTGTGTATTTGAATGATACTCTATAAAAGTGCATCGGTTGATTATCTCCTATTTGTAAAATGAGATTCTAGAAGTTTCTATTGAGGGAATTCCAAACTACTTTAAAATTATTCCGGAAATAATGTGTTCTTTATTTGTTTCCACTCCGTATCTTATCATTTACAGACCCGGAAATCGTAACAGATGGACTTTACTAAAATGCAACAGAAATAAGTTTGAAAAAATGAATTTCTTAACGTCTTATATATCTTCGTTTTAGGTGAAAGAGATTTTTAATCTTGAGTTGATCTGACGATAAAAAAACCTGATGTAAATAAGTATTTCTTAGTAAATAGGGGATAAAGGAAATATTTTTAACAATATGTGCAAGGTACGCATCCACTATTTGAAATACAGTCTAACTCCAATCACTCGAAGCAATTGGTATCAGACTCCATTCGAATAATCAAAAATTTGTATGGTTTGCTTTCACGTAAAAGAGCTCTATTTAAATCAACTACTGTATGTATGTTGAACACGAAAGAAAAAAAAAATAAGGGAAAAAACTTTTAAACTTTCGAATAGAAAGGTAAAACCTTTAATGCCTAACGAATGAATATTAGTACAGTATCTATTATGCACATTTTCGTACTGAGGATGAAAGTCATGTGTACATCTGTTGTACATCTCAGTCAAAGCAAAGCAATTTGACTAGCTTCGCGGTGGAAAGGATAATAGCGTGCGACAACAGAATCATTATTTTGCAAATCGCAACAAGTGCAATTACCTTATTATTTTTTGGATAAAATTCTGAAAGCGATTCGGATAAATCAGCGATTTGGATAGTTGAAGTTCGGATAGTTGAAATTATACTGTACTTGTATACATCAATTTCATCTAAACCTGTAAAAATAACAGTGGATAAATTTTCGTAGAAAGTATCAAAAAGTATCCGACATTAACTATTTAGCGATTTTCTTAGGTAAAAAGTTTGCTTATAATAATTGATTTTTTTCATCTATTCAAAATCAAATTCTAAAGGTTAATTTCCGAACTTTTGTTTTAGATAAGTTCCTGAAGATATTCGGGACCAGTGAACTATCGGCTTTTGTTCTAATTGGGTAACAGATGGTGTTTTTTAATCAATTTGAATTCCACTTGCTTTACTCTTCTTTGTTTAGTTCAGGGCTAAAACAAAGTTCGCTTACTGTTTGCCCTCAAGGGTTCTAATTTGTTTGAACAATCGTTTTTCTCCCCATTTTGTTACCATCAACTGATGCTTTCTATTGATTCGGAAATTTTTGCTTCTTTTCCTGGCAAAATGCTCCCGTTTTGAATAAACTTTCCGTATAGAACAATTTTCTTCTCTAATTGAGGATTTAAGTTTAGAGGCAAGTTGTGTGCCCATGCAAAAAAGGGTTTTGAAAGTGCACGTAAATTGGTCATTCAAAAATAAACTGAGTGAATTTAATCCGTATCATAGGAATGGCATTAAAGTTTAGTACATGAATTAAATTAGTGAAACACTTTGTTCAACTTTAAAATGAGTAAAATGGGGTAATTTTTTTTGCAACTGTGACATATTTTTCGTATGTGATCAAAGTTAATTGTAAGCATTAAAATCCCATTAGATTGTTTCTGCTTACGTGTAAGATATGCGATTCTGTTAAATACATAAAAAATAGAGAAAATACAAATTTCACCTATGCAGATGACAGCTTGTGATATAAAATACAAACTTCATTTTTCTAGCTTTTTTCTATAGATGTTCAGTTTTTAATTGAATAAATATTGAAGAATCTCACAATTAAATTCAAAAGAAAAATGCTTTAATGTATTAAGAAAAATCAATATTTTGAGGTCATAGCAGTTACTTAAAGACATAAATTACAAACAAAACAAAGATTACGATATTTCTCAATGTGTGGAATTTTTTATAACGGAGTTAAAAGTTTTAATCTGAACAAACATGTCATGCAGTTTTTGTATTATCGTCGGATATAGTATAAAGCAGCTGGTTCTAATTCATAAACCAACTTCAAAATATATTTCTAATCCGAAGCTAAGCACCAAATTCTGAAAGGTTAAGTGATTTTTTTTTGTGCCAGCAGCAAGTTTTCTTAAAAGTTTAAACACTGATATTGTAAAATAATTTTCTTCCCTCCTACAATGAAACATTAAGAACTTGAAGAGCAATTATAAAACAAGAAATTGTGCTAAAAGGATTCAGAAAATCCTTCACTCTGGAACCTAAATGTACACGAGAAATTAGCAGACATGTGTTTGGAAAAAACAAGGAGACTCTCATTCAATGCAAATACATGTGAGATTCGAGAAAGAATTATTACGTAAAAAGTATACAACTAATAAGTGTAAAGTAATATTGTAGTACACTCAAACCTGTTTTTGTTTGGTGGAGCGGGACCACATAAAAAAAATCGTTCAAAACTTCACGTGTATGATTTTCACAACAATAATAACTGCTAAATAGCACAATAAATAAAATAATAAAATAGACCGCACAAAAACAATTTTGAGTTATGTTACATCAGTTTTGCATCACTTGCTTACAAAAAAAAAATAAAATAAAATAAAATAAAATAAAATAAAATAAAAAAAATAAAAAAAATAAATAAATTTTGGCATCTTGAATTCAAATTATGTTTTTCGCAATCATGAGTGCATGTGTGTATGTGTTTGTGTGTCTGTATGCATGTGTGTGTGTTTGTGTGTATGTGTAGGTGTCTGTATGTATGCGTGCGTGTATCTGTTTGTGTGTGTGTGTAGGTGTATGTATGTATATATGTGTGTGTATGTATGCGTGTGTGTGTAGGATATGGATGCAACCTCGATACGGCTTTCGCTAGAGGAGCAGCATCGTGAGGAGCCGGTCGACGGTGATGCTGCAGAGGGTGCTGGCGGGAAAATAAAATCAGCGTAACACCAAAAACAGTAAAATTGGAACAATAAGCAATCGTGATTGCTCAAAAAAAAAAAAAAACCTTTGTAATTATTTACCAGTGTTAAAAGAGTGCGCTTCCTATTCTTTGCATGACAGACAAATGTTTTTCCTATTTCCTGTAAAATAGCGATTATGTGACTTACGTCAGTCTGTCTCATAGGTACATATTTGTAAAATTGACTTGTAAAAATAATATCATATTTACGCCAAAAACAGTCAAATGAAAGCAATAAGCAATCGTGATTGCTCAAAAAAAGCCCTTTTTTTAACAAAAGTAACTTTTAGATATTCAGAACCGAAAATATCAAATACAAATTATGTTACAAAAGAAAAAGTTCCTAATTAGTATATAATGAGTCCTTCCTTGCTTCAGAAATGGTAATGCAGAAAATTCTTAAATAAGAGTAGTTAATCTGTTATAGAATTTCCTGGAAAAATTCTTAGTTATTTTAGAACAATAAATCATAGTTAAAAAGAAATAATCCGCCGCACTTTGGTTTGTTACTTGCAATTATTGAACTTTTTCGCATTTGGACGGTTATTACGTCAAATAAAAGTGAACATTTGGTTTTACGTTTTAAATACAATAGCTGTTTTTCAATTAGTAAGGATTAATTTTTGATTTAAATCCTGCCACTGTTTGAAAAAGTTTTTTTGTTTGAAACTTTTATGGATAAAAATGCTCTAAAATTATGTATCTATAAAATAGAACAACATTAGTACTTAATGTAAAAATAGTATTTATTAGTACGACCGTGGGCAGGCAAACGGTAGAATCTGCAAAAATGAGTTTTAAAGATATTTGAAGAAACGCATTTAGGATTCAATAGTAACAATGGAGAAATGATGGAACTATAACACTTTTTCGCGCTTTGTTTTCAGTAAGAACCAAGTAAGAAACCTTGTATAATAAAGGTAACTTACAATAGTTGACAAAAAAAGGCAGTTACTGCCATTTACCTGCACATGGCAGAGTAATAGTTTATAACTATACTTGTTCGACTAAAATAAAAGAAATCACCTCTGAAAAAGCGTTCGCAACATACACACCGCAAGAAAAAGGTAATTCCAATACCGAGAAGTTATGTTGCACCACAGAAAATTAAGGGGCAGATTTTTGCGCATGAAGTTAGAATTCCGGTTAAATTCTGAAATAGCAGCTCTTTAATATCACATTAAAATGTAAATGCCAATTTTAGTTATGTGGTGTTAACTTTGCGGAAATTGTTTTTTTCCTAGATTGAATCTTCAAGCTAAGTATCTCTAGAATGCATATTAAAAAGTATAATACTGTAACTCAAAGACAGACTAACGCAAATGCAAAAATTGCAATTTTCAAGTTATTACTGCATTTTACGTAGACTCTTATTCCGCATTGAGTCATAACAGCTTAGTTACATTTAAAATATCCTTCATAATTACTTACCAGTGTAAATGGAGCGCGACTCTTAACCATTGTATGCACCAGATAAACTTTTTAACCTCTTCTGCAAAGAGCATAAGGTGACTTACGTTAGCCAGGCTTTGATTAACATAATTATTTAACAGAAAATAGCATTCATTTGCATAAGTATGCTTTGAAAAGCGTTAAAATTTAATATAAATATTTCATGGTAGTAAAAACAAGACAACAATTAAAATTACCAACGGTTTTATTTTATACTTTAAGAAAAAGTAATAAATTAAAACTCTTTATTTCTTTCGGAGGAATATTTAGCAGTACTCTAAGGTTTCGGGGAGTCCTATGGTTGTGATGTGTACGTATCACTACTGTTAGAGAAATCAGTGCACATTCTGAGAAAGAGAAGGATTTGCGTGTTAATTTGAATACCGGTTGAGTAGTTTCTACCATACCAGCGCACGGTGACAGCTTTGGAAATGCTGATCAACTATGTGCAATTAGGACATATGACTTTGTTAAGCAACTGTTATTACATTTAGATGCAATGGTTAAAAATTTCTTGATTTCTTGGTTTACCCAACACCTCCGATAAACAGAAAGCCATTGAGCATGTTGCATTTCAAGGCAGATTATGTTCTCAAAATACAGCTTTTATTTTTTGTGAGACTAAAATCAAAGTTGACTTTTCTTAGAAAAGTTTTCCTTCTGCCAGCCTCATATAGCGACTTCACGAAACAAGTCCACAGACCTTCCTTGTTGTAGGTGCTGGTTCGCCGCACAATTTTTTGCAATTAATTTTCCAAACTCCCGCCAAAGCTGAAATTATATTAACTTATTGTATCAGCATTCTTATTAGCCGCACTTTCTACGTACCGTGAACGCGGGCTACCTTGGCGTTAGGGTCCTTCTTTGGCACAAATGGCCCAAATGGATGGCCACAAAGTCCTCTTTCAACTTTCAGGGTGCATTTTTTTCAGCATATTTTGACATATTCTACTAGAGAACATCCCCAAGCACTCAGTTATGTATACCAAACAGTTCTATAGTTCTTCTCAAGAAGCAACACTAGTGGTTCTGCATTCCTTGTGATAACATGTGTTTTCATAACCTCTCAAACTTATCCATGTAAAAAGCAGTTCTACAACAGCTAAGTACCTATTTACGAGCACTATTTAATACTTTATGCCGTATTATAGTTGTACTTCTCATTTCTGTGTAGGTTTAAAAAAAATGACAATGACAACACCTCTCTTTTCCTAAAAATTACGACCTACTTTGGACCAGCATAAAAACCTGAAAAAATCCAGAGAGATTTGGAAAAGTAAAGAATGGTTAAAATTAAGAATCTAAACAGGAAAAAACACGCACATACAAAAAAAAAAAAAAAAAACCCCTTGGAATAAAAGTTGCAGGAGGTTTAGAAAAAGGTTTACCCTATTGCATCTACATATTACAAATATTGTTAAATGTATTGGAAAGTTTATGGAACTCCATTATTGTAGAATGGAATGAGCTCAGGTTTCCAATGATAGCTGTTGATGCGAAAGAAGAAGGAGCGAGTGTTAATAGTCTATGGGCCGAGTGCAAATATCGTTCAAGTTCGTTTACCAATCTTAGGAATTAAGTGAACTTGCTTGAAATCTATTATAAATGATGAACTCAATAGAAAAATACAATGTTCACACGCTGGAATTGTCTCATTAAGTTTTAATTAGTAATTGAAATAGAAACTATGTTCCGTGGATTCTTAGCACTTACACAAAAATATTTGTCTCTAGATGGCGCTATTAAACACAATATTTATAAACTAAAAATTTAATAAACAGTTTTTCAACCGAAATTTTACTGTTTTGCTCAATTTTTCGTTGCAAAATATATTAATACGTTTTAAATTACTTACTTTCGCTTAGTAATTTCGTAACTAAAAGGAAATTAAAAATTGTATCAATTTGCAGCTCTGAATGATCATCATCTCAAGATTTCGTTTATTAAAACTGAGTCAGCGCACATAGATCACGATTTCATATCACGATGTTTTATCTTTTCCTTTTTTAATAATATTGCTTTTTGATTACAGACGATATTTTGAGCTCATTTTTAGCTTACTTTCTCGTAAAAGTAATATAAAATAAAAAAAAGGACATAAAAGGGGGTTTACTGTGCTAAGGTTAATATATCGTAAAAATATTGCTTTGAACAAAAAATAAGTCAAAAAAATAGATAAAATAATTAATTAAATATCAAATTCGAAAGTAGGGGTTTGAGATGGGAAAAATATGTGTGTGTCGGTCGACCTATGTGTTCCCTCCTCTCCCCCCCCCAAAAAAAAAAATTAACAAATCGTTCGATTAAAACAAACTTTTTAACTTCCTCTCACAAAAAAGGAAGTATTGTATTTGCGAAAAAATTTTCACTCAAAAATCGACATCAATTTCCATTTGGCTCACCCCCGAATGAATGTTGAGTTTTTTTTCGACTCGACCACACGTGGATAAGTGCCTAAGAACGTATAGACATGCGAAATATCCATTTTGATGATTCTTGAGTTAATTACAACGCGTTTTCTCGTGACGTTCGTATGTATGTATGTATGTCGCATAACTCAAGAACGGTAGGTCCTAGAAAGTTGAACTTTGGTACGTAGACTCCTAGTGGAGTCTAGTTGTGCACCCCCCTTTTGGTTGCATTCGGGTGTTTCTAAAGGGGTCTTTTACCCCTTTTTGGGAGGAAATCATTGTTAATTTCGATGTAAACTCAAGTGATGTTATAATTTGACGGACACTTGGCGATACATCGCCAGCCTTTTGGTCGCCATGTTTTGTCGCCAACTTGGCGATTTTTCTTTTTTTAAATCTGATTTCTTTCTCCACTGTTGGTGATATCTAGAGAGTAAACTATTGAATCAAATTAAAATTGCCAATAATGGGAAAATTAAGTAGTAAATTGGAGTAAAAGGAAGTCGTGTGATTTCACACATCAGCTCGTTTTTTTCTTTTCTTTTCTTTCTTTCTTTTTTTTTTTGAAAGATCTCCCCGATGACACCTTATTTCGGTGTTTCATTTTTTGATTTGAATAATTTTTCCTTCAACTTTGAACAGTTCAAATCACTTTATATTAGCGTTTGCTAGAAAAATTGGAGGCAAATATAAAATGCGAACTTAAGGCGGATTTGTTTAAGAAAAACTTTGTTGGAAAAAGCTCTTGATGAGAATATTTTTACAAAAGATTTTTTTTTAATTAGACATTTTAAGGGCATTTTTTCGACAATTATTTTTTTTAAACATTAACGACAACGCGAAAAATTATTTTATGTCACCAAAAATTGACAAAATGGAGTAGATTCTGAATACATCCTCAATTTTTGGTGACAAGAAATAAAAATGAAAGTTATTAATAAATATAGAAATACCATATCTCATAGACTTAACACTGACGAAGGTCAGAGATTAATATGACTGAATCAAAATGAAATGAAGGAAAACAAGGGAAACGAAAGACAATTACAAACTAAAATTGCTGACTTTATTATTACATGCTTGTTTTATTGCATCTATGTTTCAGAAATCAATTTATGACTACTTGACTTCAAAATAAATAATACCGAAAGAAGATTACTAGTATTTTTGGAAGGTTTTAGTATATATTTTTCGTTTTTGAACACTGAATACAACGACGGGGCACATGGGTCAGCTTCAAAGGGCAGGTTTGATCCGCGGGCTGTAGGTTGAGCACCACTGATTTAATCAATGCTCCCAGTTCGTCAAAACATTGGATGGACTATAAATGCGGGCAGTATTGAAATAAAATGGAGCACTATTTCCATTGCATCAGATAATGTTCAGAAATTGGTCTCCTGTGCATGCCCGAAAACTCAGTGTTCTTCGAAGAGATGTAGTACATGCAAGACGTAAAATTGTTCATGCACATAATTTTCCTCTAGTGATTGTAGCTGTATAAACTCTTAGGAGGAAGATAACTCCATACGCAAAAACAGGATAGATGAATTCAGTGATTCTGACGATGATACTTCAGAATGAAGTTTGCTTCTTGAAAAAAAAAAAAAAAAAACTATTTTTTGAAGTACATGCATAATGTTTTTAACGTATATGCATAATATTTTAAATGTACATGTACAATATTTTTTATGTATTTAAAATTTGTCTGCCTCTTGGTTGTCAGTTTCACTCCTTTTCATGTATCTCTAATGGTCTGTAAAAAAATTATGAGACACTATTTTTTTGTGAACATTGGGTTTTTTTCATCTGTAGACACTAAGGATTCAGAAAAATATCACTTTTTGTAGTCCCCGAAGTTGGCAAACGAAACCATGTTTTTAAGCATCTTTTATGCCTTCGTCCCACAGCCTATAAGAGCATGGAGTGCACCAAAAAGTTTTGGAAGTGACCGAAAATTTAGTATCCTTTGTTTTACGAATGGTGTTGTCTTAGTAAAACTGTTCATCCTCCAAAACTGATGAAAAGGTGACTGTTCTCCGTCGATAATTTCTGAAACAATAACTAGGTATGCACACACTTATTAAAAAAAATAATAATAATTTTCCTTAAAACAAATGTGTGAGACTCAAACTTCTTTTAAATGTATTTTTCATTCAATTAAATAGTTTTACTATTTAATTAGTTCTACAATGATTTTAAATAGAGAAAACCATTTTGGACGAAAGTAACTCAAACGCAAGGGTAACATTGGCCCAAAAAAAGAACACTAATAAAGAGTAAAAATACTTGGAAATAAACTGATCACTGTTCAAAAATTATATTAGGAGACCTCTGGATGTTTTAGTCAAGTTTCCACACCTTGAAAATATGAATAGTTACAAAATTATTGAGAAAATAATGAGAAATTTAAAAATTCTGGACCAAAGTAGCCCGCGTTTAAGGTATTTCAAAAATTATTATCACCACCCCTTATTGAATTATGGAATTTTAAGTGAAAATATTGAATATTGAGCTTTTTTTTCATAAAAACTGAAGGCTTTGGTGATTTATAGATTAATAAACTCCGAATTGTTTTGAAGCATATTTTTCAGTAAAGAGTAATTACTTTACTGCTCTAAATTTTCTCCTGGCGGGAAAAGTTGCAGTAATTAATTTTAGCTTCAATGCCTATGCCAGCGATGAAGCATCATTAAAATCTCATTACGAAAGATCAGATGAAAAGGTAAACATAATTAGGAAATACCAAAGAAAACCTACATATTATAATCAAGCAAAGAAAATGCATCTTCGTTGAGTCTGATTAAGACATACACAATGTTT
The DNA here is from genome assembly GCF_026930045.1 of Uloborus diversus. Classification (NCBI taxonomy): domain Eukaryota; kingdom Metazoa; phylum Arthropoda; class Arachnida; order Araneae; family Uloboridae; genus Uloborus; species Uloborus diversus. The sequence goes on along the minus strand of NC_072732.1, from coordinate 163,262,318 downwards.
TTCTGCCAGAAAAGATGTAGCTGATCTAATTTGTTGCCGAGTATGTGATTTCTTTGCTTACCATCTTCGACTTGTTTTTCTGTAGCTTACTGGAAGCTTTTTTTTTGTCTGGTTAATATAAAATTTTGACATGGACACATAATGCATAAATTATTAATTGCCGCTATTTATTTGCATTGAAATGAGAGTACATAATTATCCAACTTGATTTGAATATTTTCTTTTCAACCATCATCAAAAACTAAAGTTCTTATTAATGAAAATAATTCCATGTCTTAGAAGTGATTTTGCTCTAGCTGTGATATTTATTTTTCATTTTTATGTCTTGATAATACTGGCGTAAGATAACACATTTTTCCATCACTAGACTTATAATGTAAATGAAGTCCTTATAATAATTGCATACCTTCTAAGGAAAAAAAACATAGTAAACTAAAGTAAGTGCGTCAAATAAGGCCAACCTAAGGTTCATGAAGTTAAATAAATATCTTTGTGCTTGAAAAGTAAAATAAGAAATAGCAATGTTTCTTTTTAGTACAAACTGCAGATTACTGCAGACACTTGTTTCGGGGTTACAAGGAACCCCTTTTTCAATGCAAAATAAGTAAGCTTATGGATGAGCTGACATCTGACAAGAGTCAGGCTAGGAAGCAGCTCAAAAAAGCAGATAAGCATGCGTCCATAAGCTCACATATTTTGCATTGAAAAAGGGGTTCCCTGTAACCCGGAAACACGTGTCTGCCATTTGTGTTACTATATGCTGATATTTCTTATTTCATGGTCTAGTATCTCGCTTATTTATATATATGATCCAGTTGACTCCGAATTTAGCACATTTATCACTTCACTCAGAAAAAAAATTAGAAAAAGTAATTAATTGGGAACATTTAAGTTTAAATTACGTTTTTCAGCAGTTTTAACAAGGAAAGGTCATTTGGCTTCATGAAGAAGTAGGGTCCCCAGTAAGGCAGCTCTGTAAAAACGCCAAAAAGTACTGCAAACTTAAAAAAAATTAAAATTTTTTTTTTTTTTAATGTAAAAACATATTAAACAACATTTGGTTAACTCATAAACCTTATCAAAAATTCCATATTTACTTCAACGGAAGACGGAAAGATCAAACGTCACATTCAGGACACTGATAAGTCGTTTTCTGTTTTTCGGTTACTCCTGCATACAGTTCGTGCACAAATGTGCAGCATACACCACATGATTATATCCTCCAACCGATCCTTTGGTATCTCAGTAAAGTCAATCGTGGCCTTATAGGGCTACAATCAACTTCTATTGGGATATCCAATGATGTATTTATTCTAATAATTTATTGAACACAAAATTCTTTTAAATTTAAGGGGAAAACATACATATTTTATTCAACAATGGAAATATTTCAATTTAATTCATTTTTTAGTCAGTTATTTCTTTTACGATGATAATAAGTCACGCAGAGGATGGGAAGAAAAAGAAGGAGTTGAATCTTCTTTAAAAATTGAGATTTGTTGACCTAAAAATGCTTGTTATTCCTTTTTTAATTAGTTCAAGTTCTTCAAGATTAGACACGATGAAAAAACTTTCGCCTACGGAATTGTTACCAGATTTCTAACTGTAACAACTATATAGTTATTCCTTTACATATAAAATGAACTTTATGCGATCTTAAGGGAAAAAAAATAAAGAAGAGAAAATTCGAGCTTTGGAAAAAAATATCTTCAAAGTGCATCCAAAACTGATTTAAAGTACCTTCAACTAGAATTTTGTACTTCTGGACCTTTTCCTCTGGCCGAGAAATGGCCAACGCACAAATCAACTCACACACACACGCACACAAACTTTTTACTTACATAGATAAGAAATAATGAAACAGCCTCACATTTTTGCTCTATTTCACACTTCAGAATCAGTACCACCTTGTCTGATCTCTTGTCTTTCTGAAAGAAGTTTCATCTTTCTTTAAAAAATTAGAAATGTGCATTTGGTTAAATTTTAATTGACGTCATGAATGACATCCAAAGAGTCAGTTTAGACAAATTCAGTTTTATGCTGCGTGTAGTGGAAATTGTTCCCTTAAAACAGTGACTTCCAACTGTGGGTCGCAGCGCCCTGAAGCCGTGAAGTGTTCACTGGGGCCCCATGAAATTTTCAATAACTTCACACAGTACTAGAGGCACTAATTATGAAACTGTAGTATTTTTAGAGGCTCTTTTACACTAAAAAGAAGGGTTATGCGATGCTGATATACGGGTTTTATAAACTTTTGTTTGTTAGTTATGATTAGTCATAACTTTAACTAGGAAAGGCTCCGTTAAAAAAAAAAAAAAAAAAAAAAAAAAAAAAAAAAAAAAAAAAACAAAGAAAACAAAAAAAAAAAAAAAAAAAAAAAAAAGAGCCGCCTGACTCAAACAAAGTCAATTGATTTCAAGTTAGACATTGATTTCTCACAGGGAGTTAGGCTTATTTCTGAAATTCATTATTATGCGAACCCACAGAAAAGGTACTTTTAGAAAATCATTCTAAGTATTTCTCCAAAACATACTGCATGTTTTGAAAAACCTATCGATGATAATATTCGAAACTTTTTAACGCTTTTATCTTTTCATCGTGCAAACAATATTAAGTGAAAAGGATTGTTTACTCTTGTGAGTCCAAATATTTTTGATGCCAAGAGCACTTTTGAATTTTAAACCAAGAAAAGCTCGGTTTTTTCGATGATTCAAGTAAAAAAAGAAAAGTCCATATGAGATTAGAGCAAATAGAATATGAACGCAAAGCTTCGATGAAGAAAAAAGATTACGTGAGAAGAATGAAGAATGATGTGTGAGAATTGCGTTCACGTTTTATTGGAATGAAAATATTGTTCCAAATTATTATAATATGATATCAAGAAAAGTGTTTCATCCATCTTAAATCTTTCTTCGAACGACGAGGAAAATTGCGCTGAAATGCTCAATACAAAATATCTTGAAAGCTTTTTGCTTTTCAACCAATTTGACGGGCTAGGTATTTGTATTATCATTATTTTTTAAACTGGAAAAATAAGTCTACGACTTTGATTGTTACGCATGATTGAAATCAAGAAAACTGAATGTTAATCGAGCGTTATTCAATCGCATAAAAGTGATAATTTGTTTTACTCAATGGCAGATGTAGCTCTCACAAACATTTCTAACTATTTACATAACATTTTTTGCAAATTATAGAATATTCAGAAACTTCAAACTTTCTTTACGCTTAAATTTAATCATGGTCCCACTAGATGGCGCTCACGCTTAACGGGCCTTGACAATTTATGACTTTTCTGTGTTAAACCGAAGCAGCTCATACATCCACCAATCAATGTCAATGTTTCAAAGCTTTTTATTTTTGGATTGGAATTTTCCCATTTTGATCGCAAGAGGAGTTGAACGGAACCCCTGCATCCACCAATCAATGGCAACGTAATGAAAACAGGGATTCCCTCTAGCGCCCTCTTTGTTGCCATGAGTTTCAGCGATTGTCAAGGCACATAAGAATTAAGTGAGGCCTTGATTTAATTTAAATGAAACATTTTAATCACGTTTATTGTTTGTACGAGGACGCATTCATGTTGTTTCGATTTTGGTAGCGAAGTCGGCGTCGTGGAATCAAAGTCGGGCTGATTTCGGGGTAAATGAGTCGGATGCGGTATTTTATTCCTCCAAACCCGTAACTCTGCCGAGGCTTAGAAATCAGAATCGAAGTCGGATTGACTTTGGGGTCAAAGTCGGAATCGAAGGCTCTGAAATTACAGAAGTCGGAGTCGGTCAATTTCCCTTGTAATCCTTAGCTTTGGTTTTGATGCTGTTATAAAAGAGTGTACACAAAGAATGCGGTTGACATATTAAAGACCTTGCCAGAAATCTTTCATAGCTGATGCCAAGTCTTTCTGTGTATAGAAGCTGAAAATAATTTCTTTGAAAGGCACATTGTTTTGGTTTGAAGGAATAAAAACTTTGGTAAAAAAAGAAATCAGCCTCATTATTTTTCTAACATACCGTGAATGATGGAGTTAGATGCAGAAAAGCCTTTTGAAACCATTCGAAAGCGAACTATACAGCGTGAGAAAAATAATCGTCCTTACAGGAATTTGAATAGCAATTGGATATAGAAGAAAATATTGTTTTAGGAACTGCTGTACGCCTTTGGCATTCAAATGATTTTTTTTTATAAACAAACAATTTTTGCTGCCTATCCATAACCAATTCATACTATAAGGGATCTGTTGCAGGTTCCTTCACGGTATGAATCGGTCTTCTACTATAAAAGAGTGATTATCTTTTAAAGCTATCATACAAGGGTCGATACAAAAATAAGGTTCTCATCAGTTCCACAAATATATAGCACTGTCTATTCTTATTGGAATTTACATCGTTGGAAAGAAAAAACGCTTCTCTATTTTTATACATAATAACCATCTTTTCCTGCGCATTATTGTCGACGCTGCCTCAACTCCAGTGTCGAGTGTCACAGCCGCCAACCCGTTGAGGAAGCGTCACTGCAATCAAGAACGGAGTGATTTGTTGACTGTCATGTCCCACTCTCCTTGCAGTTCGGAGCTCGAGTCTAGTGATTACCACTTGTTTCTTACTCATAAGTTTAAGGAACACTTTGATGGCCAACGTTTCTGGAGTGAAGACGAAGTCAAAAGAGGGGTGAAACGCTTTCCCTACGGGTTGACGGTGGAATTCTGTGACACTCGATAAAGAAGTTAGGGCACCGTCGACAATAATGCACAGAAAAAGGTGCAATTATGTATAAAACAGAGAAACGTTTTTTCTTTCCAACGATTTATATTTCAACGCGAATAGACAGTGCTGCACATTTGTAAAATTGATGGGAATCTCACTTTTGAATCGATCCTCGTATATGAGATAGTGAGAAGCAAATGATTGTAAGTGAATATTTTCAAGTTTTGTGTAAAACGCGTTAAAAGTTTTGGTCATCGGAAGGATTTCATTGAACAGTGCTTCTAAATCATGCTGTATAGCAGTACCTATCTATGCTACTAGTACTATTTCCTGCCCTCTAACAGAGGATAGGTTTTCCTACCATTTGTACTGTTTTTCTCTAATTTTTAAAATTTGGTACCTACATTCCTTTGTTATTTCACTGCCTTATATGAGATACACAAAAATAAAGAACTAACGGTAAGTTCATTTTTCGAATATTTTCATGCGGAAACAATTGCAAAGCTGATGGAATGAACTTAAAAAATCGGAATTGAAATGATATATGGAAAGTAAGAACGATAGAATAGTTAAAATAAAAATAGCATTAACATGCGTTTAATACACAAAACGGTTTTTATAAAAGCATCAGCGGGAAAAAAGACATTCAAAATTGTAAGGAATTAAATAAACACGCCTGACATAATTTACGTTGAAATTCAATAAAGAATTTTTTTTTTTTGGAAATCATATTTTACTTAAGATTAGTATAATTCAGTTAATTTTTTACAGTACAATTTTTTTAATGCTTTCAAAACAAAGCCGGGGAAACGAAAGAAATCTGATTAAGAATTTTTCATGCATAACTCATTTTTTATGCATATTTAAAGGAAAAAAAAAGTACAGTTTATCCTCTTCATTATTATGTTTCTAATTTTTAAGTCATTTTCTATCTTTTACTCTTATCAAACTACAATTTAAGTTTTTTTAAAGTAAAAAAAGAAATAAATAATTTAGGCATATTAGGAAAAATATATCTTTATTGAGTAATGTTTTGTTCCCTAAAAATAGCGTAACATTATATTTTTCCATTTTGTAAAAAGAAATAATCATTTAATAGTACAAAAAACCGAAAACGTACTTTAAGCAAAAGTTATAATAAATAAATTAAATACCCTTTCAGTCCAGTCAATGAACACATTATAGTGCGCATGGAATATGCGATAATTTTTGACTTCAGAATATTGTTAGGGGTAGTTAGTAAGTAAACATACTAAACGTCCCCGCCCCTAGGGGGGTATGCTAAAGGTGGGAGGGAGGGGGGGAAGAAAATTTTGGGTTTTTCGAGAAAACGTCGAAAACGGTGGAAAAAATGCATTCAAAATAAAACTTCAAGCTAAATAAACTTTCTATGAAACTGTTTCTACACATATTTGTTAAATTTCTAATAATTTTCTGGGTATAGGTAATGAAAAATCAATGATTTTCGGAAAAAGTCTCTCTTTTTGTCAAACATTTGCTTCTAGTGCCTCCCAAGATCAGTATTTATGAAATTTGTCAATGACAGAGTTGTAGAGCTTTACATTTCCTTAAATTTGATATGCTATTTTGTTGTATTTTATTCAACCAATCAAAAGTTACAGAATTTCAAACGCGCACTTTCATGGCAAAAAGATGGAACTCTTGCCATTCACAAATTTAAAATGGACTCGAAAGGATCGCGCACTTCCTCTTTCCTCAATGAATTCGACAATCCGGATGGACAATAAAGTTTTTGTCAATTACTACAACACAAATGATGTTTAAGGTGGGGGGGGGGGAGTCGTGAAATTGTGACTTTGTGACAAGGGGGAAGGAAGGAAAGAGTAAGAAGAGTGACACCAAGCATTTTTTAATCCGAATATGTTTATTAAAAGTAGCTTGTAAAACGAACTTTGTGACAAAGGGGGGGGGGGGTTAAAAACGTTGAAAAAATGTTTGGCATTGTTATATATATATATATATATATATATATATATATATATATATATATATATATATATATATATATATATATATATATTATATATATGAGCTGCCCTTTTACCAAGGAATCGGACGAAGATTTGCAAAATTACATATATGCAGTATGAATTGGTGGACTAAGGACGTGCAGAAAGTCAGTACAATACATGCTGTTTAAAGAAATTAATAACGTTATTGATTGAATTTTTATTTGAATTTGTTGTTACTGAATATACTTAGTCTAAAAGCTGTTAGGCAAAAAGAGACGACTGTATTAATCATATGGACATCAATGTCAGTTGGAAAATTGACTGACCAGACGAGTGACCGAAACAATGTTTCGGTTCAACTCGTAGATTGAAGACCGTCCTATAGCCAAGGCTAAGGCAAAAATGCATGAAATACACCTCCAACTCAGTCAATTCCAGCCGAAGACTGCAGTTTCGTGCTTATTAGCACTCATCAGCCCGGCATAGGAGTGACTGAGCTGGAGGCGGAAAACCTCTTAGGAAAGCCAAGAGTGCCAAACAAACTAGTAGCTAATACAGAATTAGCACTTACCAGACGAGTGATCGAAGCAATGGTTCGGTTCAGCTCGAATATTGAAGGCATGGCATGTATATTCTGTAAGTTACCGCCCTATAGCCATGGCTACTAAAACAAATGAGTAAATAATTAACAAAAAAATCTCTTGAACTAAAGACTTCATCTCAAACAAGAGTGTTAAAATTCCGCCATTACAAAATAATTTTCGTGAACCCCCTTTGTACCTCTCGTGACCCCCAGGGGTTTGCGAACCACCGGTTGGAAACGCTGTTCTAAGGGCTACTTGTCGATAAATTTTTGTTTGATTTCGTTCTTTATTTCTTGAGATACAGCAGTCACAATTGACGAGAAAAACGTTCTATAGCTCCACAACTTTGTCATTGAAAATTTTTATGAATACTGATTTTGGGAGGCACTAGGAGCAAATGTTTGACAAAAAGAGAGATTTGCTCCGAAAATCATCGATTTTTCATGAGATATAACCTGATAATGAATGGAAATTTGACAAATATATGTAGTAACACTTCTGTAGGATATTTATTTAGCTTCAAATTTTATTTTGAATGATTTTTTCCTCCATTTTCGACATATATTTAAAAAACCCGAAATTCGCTGCCCCCCTCCCTCTCACCTTTAGCTCCCTCCCCCCCTGGGTCGGGGAATTTTTGTATGTTTACTTACTAACTACCCCTAACAATATTCTTAAGACAAAAATTATCGCATATTCCATGCACGCTACACCCCTCTTTTGAGCATTCATTGACTGGACTATTTTACAGCTAATATTTTGCATCGTATACGTTGTTCAACCTAAATTTATGAATACTTCGTGACATTATTTTTGTCAACAAAGATGAAATGTTACGTAGGTCAGTCAGAAAGTTAGTTGCACTTCTTCGCAAATCTGTTCCGTCTAAGACAATTTTGATGAAATTCTGTGGCAAAACTTAAGACATGTACCTTTATCGAGTGACGCAGCGGTTTCCCCAAGCCACGTTTAGTTTTTCTGATTGTCAGTCGCAAACGTGTCTCGACAGCTGCAAGTAGCGTCCAAATTAGAAATGCGTGCAATGATTCAATATTGTGGGCAAAAAGGTGCAACTGCACTGAAATTTATGGGCAGTAGAATGAAGTTCATGGTGAAAATACAATGTCACGTCGAGCTATAGTGAAACGGAGCAACATGTTTGAGAATGGACGTGCAGATATTGAAGACGCTGAGCACGAGGGAAGACCAAGTTCAGGTAGGAAGTGTGGAATCACCTTCCCAAGCCACCCTAACCTCTCACCTCCTGACTTCGATGTTTTTGGTCCCATAAAACAAGAACTTTCAAAGCGATGATACCATTTGAATGACGAAGTGAAAGCTGAAACCCAACAATGGTTATCGGACATTGGACGGGATTTCTTTGCAGAAGGCATCGAAAAACTTGTACCACGCCTCGAAAAATGCTTAAATAATGGAGGTTGTTACGTTAAAAAGTAGATTTTGAATGGAACTTTAAAATTACATTAAAGTTATTGTAAAATTTCAATCCTTCTTTTGTTTTCTTGAGCAGTGCAACTAACTTTCTGACTGACCCTCGTATATACATTTTTAGTACCATCTATTAAGGAATGTAGATGCGAAGGAAATCTTTTTAAAATTTTTATATAACATTGCAATACTAGTATTGGTAGCCAAATGTACTCAATAGGAAGGGACCTCCGTGGTTCTCTCGTAAAAGCTTCGCCTTCTAAACCGGAGGCCGTTTGTGTTATTTCCTTTCTAAGTTCTGTAAATCTTTCTTGTGTTGCCTTACAATCTGCGCAAGGATTATAATATGGAATCGGCAAACGTCCAGTTAAGACAACGCTCCGTTAATACTAAATGCCTGTCACTTTCTCGCTTTTAACATAGAGCAAAAGTGATCCCAAATCAAGAGAACGAGGATAAATAAGTTTTGGTACTCCTGCCACTGCCACCTATCGGAAGGTATAAGAAATTAATAGCAAAGAACACAATTGGTTAATTTCTAAATTAATTTAAATTTTGAAATTAATCAATTAACTGTTTTATTTGAATTGTTAGGATCCATTGTGCATAGCAACATCATCCTTGTATTGATGCCAGCAAATGCGTTAAGCATTTAGTGTTAAGGAGGTGTTGGTTAAGACGAGTCTATCTGAATGAGGGGGGAAATTAAAAATTTAATGCATGTGTTTCTCTTTTTTGAATGAATTAATTTAGAGGCTAACATACATCTGCGAAAAACTGGCATACCTGAAAACTAATAGATGCGTCTTTTTCCGTCTGTAAACCGGAAGTTTGCCTTTCCTTTCTAATTGGTGGTCAGACTTGGTGGTGAACATGTATTGGTGGTATACATGTTACTAAAAAATCCAATCTCTCAAAGAAATGGCACCCAAAATCTTCACAGCGATTATTGACTAAGACATCACAAGAACAACCACTCAAAATGGAGCATTAAAAAAAAAAAAAAAAAACTTACTCACTATTTCAACAAATAACTGAAAGAAAGTCCAATGTGGTACTCATATCGCCGTAGCCGACGAGGCAGCCTCCACTAGCTGCGAACGGGGGTTGGCGAGATAAACGAAAATTAAGCGGAACCCCCCAATCTTCTTTCTACAATTAAAATCAGTGCACGAATAGATCCAGGTACCCAAAGATTCGTAATTTATTCGGAGAACCTCATACGCCTAGTCGCACCTTTGTACGAATCTAATTAAGGAAGAAATGAGCTAAAACATCAACTCTCAGTGACTTTATACTTCTTTACACATCAGTGTCCCCGTAACTATGCATAGTTTAACCGGTTGGAAGGATCCCCGAAGACAGCTTTGCTTTTCGATCCAGATTAGGGGCTGAGCAACTCCTGGTCCAGCACCCCGAGAGGTATTGATTTGGAATGGGAACTTGGAGGACTTAGTGACCACGACACATTTAACGTGTCCCAGTCACCATCAGCAGGAACAGAGGATCTTCGATCGGCTGACTTCTAAACCGGAATCCTCTAGTAATGAGTTGGACGCCTTTCCGATGAAGCTACCCCCTCTCAACTCTCGGTGGCTAATACCTCGTTTCAAAAATAGGGTTGCATTGTGTCAGTAATTCCTTCATCTGTTTCGAGCGAAAGAGGATTGAGTAGATGACGGAGAAAAATGACCTTGGCCTGGATCGAGCGAAAGTGGTTAAGCTAGACATGCATACTACTGTGAAACGAGCTGATGTGTGCATCACATGACTTCCTTTTACACCAATTTAATGCTATTTCCCTATTATTGCAATTTTAATGGGATTCTCTCTCTAACTCTTTAAATATCACTAGCAATGGCCACATTGAAAGCAGATTTAAAAAAAAAAAAAAATCGCCAAATTTTTCGCCAAGTTGGCGACAAAACTTGGCAACCAAAAGACTGGCGATATATCGCCAACTGACCGCCAAATTATAACACCACTTGAGTTTGCATCGAAATTAACAATGATTTCCCCCCAAAAAGGTGCAAAAGACCCCTTTAGAAACACCCGAATGCAACCAAAATAGGAGGTGCACAACTAGACCCCACCCGAGTCTATGTACCAGATTTCAACTTTCTAGGACATACCATTTTTGAGTTATGCGAGATACATACGCACATACGCACATACGCACATACACACATACGCACATACATACAGACGTCACGAGAAAAGTCGTTGTAATTACCTCGGTGATGGTCAAAATGGATATTTCGCGTGTCTATACATTCTTAGGCACTTTTCCGCATGTGGTCGAATCGAAAAAAAAACTCAACATTCATTTGGGGGTGAGCAAAATGGAAATTAAGGGCGATTTTTGAGTGAAAATTTTTTCGCGAATACAATACTTCCTTTTTTGTAAAAGGAAGTAAAAAGGGGTTAATTAATGTCCCGCTGATTATTTAATGTAGCCTCATCTCCTTGAGAACCGTTGGGAGTTGATGGTCGAATGGAGGTATCGAAAAAATCGAATTCGAACGTGAAGCTCATTTCACCTGATTTCATCATTGTACAACCTTAACTAGCAGATATATTAATAACACTTAAAGTTACATTCTCTCGATATCTTTTCGTGTTGGGGAGCGAGTTCCGTAGGCGGAGTGGCAGCAGGAGGGAGGGGGCTAGCGAAGCGAGCATAGATGAAGACTCTTATCTTATAAAAAAATGGTACAAACATTTAACGAGAAATAATAGTAACAGCTCTAATGGCACAGAGACTAAAATTGGACCTTTATGTAAAGTCGCGTGACGGGGACCACATAACGTCAGTGGAAAAGCATCAACTAGTTGTAACAATTTACGAATGCCAGTCAGTGGTCACGCCACAAGTTAACGTTGCAATGGCGTCTTCATATTGTTAAGTGACCAGCCATAAATGAATTGTTATAGTGAAGTCACATGAAATCTGTCCCGCAGGGGCCTCTGTCAAAATCATTCTATAATACGTCACAGCTCTGACACTTTGCGACTTTTATCACACGCAGTGATGTCCTGTAAGTTTTAAAACTACAGCCTGACCACCGATGAGATGGAAAAGCTAACATCCGGTTTACTGGTGAAAATAGCAGCGTTTATTACTGTTACTTCTTTTTACATAAAAGGAATGATTGCATTCGCGAAAAAAATTTCACTCAAAAATCGACCTTAATTTCCATTTTGCTCACCCCCGAATGAATGTTGAGTTCTTTTTCCGACCCGAACACACGTGGATATATACCTAAGAACGTATAGACGCCCGAAATATCCATTTTGACGACTCCCGAGCTAATTACAACGAGTTTTCTCGTGACGTCTGTATGTACATATGTATGTGCGTATGTATGTCGCATAACTCAAGAACGGTATGTCCTAGAAAGTTGAAATTTGGTACGAAGACTCCTAGTGAGGTCTAGCTGTGCACCTCTCTTTTTGGTAGCATTCGAGTGTTTTTATAAAGGGGTGTCTTTTGCACCTTTTTGGGGGAAAATCATTGTTAATTTCGATGCAAACTCAAGCGGTGTTATAATTTGGCGGACACTTGGCGATACATCGATAGTCTTCGACAAATTTGGGCAATTTTTTTTTTTTTATGGAATCTGGTTTCGATGTGGCCACTGTTGGGGATATTGAGAGAGTGATTGAATCACATTAAAATTGCCAATAATGGGGAAAAAACATTAAATTGTTGTAAAAGGAAGTCATGTGATGCACGCATCAGCTCGTTTAGGGATGGCAGCTTTTGCTGATGTTTGTAAGTCTTTAAATTATGCAAAGTCATATACAAACGAGTGGAACACACGTATCAAATTTGTAGTTTTCCCCCTCATTCAAATGGAGTCTTCTTAACCGTTTGTCAATTCCACAGCAACCGTAGGGAAAAGTACATATGAGGCATTGAGAAGCAAAGGGATGTAAGTGGACATTTTTGAGTTTTGAGTAAAACGCGTTTAAAGATGACGTCCTCGGTAGACTTCCATTTGTACTTTTTTTTAAATCATGCTTTCCAGCAGCATCTACCAGAGCTACTAGTATTATCTGTTGCCCAAGACAGAGGAGGGGTTCTCCTACCATTTGTACTGGTTATCTCCAAATTTTTAATTTTGTCACTTACATCCCTTTGTTTCTCACAGCCTCATTCGTTAACAGTGAGAGGTCGTTAAATATTCAAGATTTTAAGAACAATTTGTTTATTAGTTTTTCGCAACTCCAGAGCTCGAATACGCTACCTTGCAGTGATTAACAATACTAAAGAAAAAGGTAAATCATTCCATCGTGTTTTCTTTGGGGTAAATTACAGGCTTCAGACAGTTTGTGGTGTAACGTAATTTTAGAAAAATAGAAAAGAAAGCTTTCCACAAACACGATGAAAAATTACTGTCATTTACTAAAAGCGTCAAAGCAAGTTATAAGTTACGGCATTTGTTTGTTTTACCTTTTTCATCCGCCATTAGACATGGACTGCAGCGCCTCCTATAGTTTATTGGAGTTGCGAATTAAAACCGTAGGCATATTTTAAACACAGCAAGTCTGATCCTACGAGTCTTTCATATAGCTTTATTTCTTATCCCTTTCTGACTATATGCAAAGCATAAAAGCACTGAAAAATTCAAGAGAAAGATGCAAAACTGGAAGTAATTTTAATTAATGAGAAAATTTTTGCTTAATCATTTGCAAGACAACTTGAAAATGAATTATCAAGATGAAAATATGCGGAATTTTGCGAAGAAAAGCAAATTGGTGATCCTTAATTTATTGAGATGTTCAAATTCAGATTTGTTTCAGTCTTTTTAATTAAACTTTAATTAAAGCAAACTATACGTAAGATTGCCATATAAATGAATTCGAATGGGAACTAATAGAAACATTTAATAAATTCCTCTTTCTATGATCGAAAAATTCGTTTAATTCATCCTTCTTTTAAAAGTTTCAAAGAACGTCGAATAAGATGATTTTGGCGAAATTTTACGTAGAAATGCATTACCAATTTTGTGATCGAATCAAAAATATTTAATGAGGAATAAATAGGCATTTTTTGTTTGAATAACGATTTAGAATTTTAACTTCTTTGATAGACGCGTGAAGAACAAGAAGGGAAAAAAAAGAGCTTTATATGCTCTTCCGCTGTAATTATTAAAAAAGGCCATTCATTTAGTTCAGTTCTTTAACACGGTAAAAATGAATTTTTTAAGAAGATACGAATTTTATTTCTTATGAGTTATGATACAACTAGTGGTTGCGACAGTAAATTTTCTTATAATGAATTAACTTTGGAAAATATTTCAGTCATTTTGGTTTCGGTGTTGTAATATTTAAAACCAATTAAATTAAAAGCTGACTGACTCATAAGTAGATAGTTCCGATAAAAAATTTAATTCTGTTTGATTTTTTGAATGTTTTCATTGAAATGATCTCCTTTTTTTTCTTTTTTTTTTCTGCAGTATTTTCATTGCAGAAACACTGATATGAATTGTAAAACAATAAACGATCTAAAATATGTTGATATCCTCTCCTTTATCGCGGTTTTGCTCTACGTAAGATTTATAAAACAAACTTGAAATTACGAGACATGTATATTCTACAATAGTCCATTAAATGTTAAAGAAAGTGCTTCATATAAACCAAAACAAGAAAGATTATAATCTGGCAAAATTATTTGCAATCGAGAAACTTAATAATTCGTACTTCATAACCTCCATCTCAATCATACGGATAATTTCCTTAATCTTTGGATGTAATTATTCTACTAGACAGCATTAGCCGTCTCAAACCGGCCTTCCCCCACTGACATGATAATCTTTCCCAATGCCTACCTGCAAGGATTTAATTCCGCTTGATGAACGAGCTTTCTCTGCAACAACCCACTAACTAATGAGGTCGCCTGCACTGCTGACAGACGGATCGCGAACTCGGACGGACACATGCATTCGTCAGTCGGATTCGGATGAGACACGACTCCGTTCCGCGAAGCTGCGAAATAACCTTTCATCTACTCGCACGTGAGAGCAGCCCTGCTTTGAGGTATTTGAGTAAAGAGTCTTCTGGAGTTGTACATCATGATGTCACGTCTGCGTGTCAAATGCGGAAACGCACACAGCTTTGGGGTTGGTGCAGTCTATAAACTCGAGCTTAGGCATTGGAAATTCGGATATTGTGTTTGATGTCCTTCATTTTTGTTGGTTGGATTGGTTTCGATATTTGGTTCATAGTTCATAATCAAACGGTTTTCTGGTTTTTATAATCATATGTAAACATATTTCGCCAAGCATTTAACTGCATTTAACTGCTTATGAATATGCAAAGTTAATGATTGTTGAATAAATTGTAGCTAGGCAGGAGCAATCCGAACTTAATTGTTTTGGAGGATGGAAATCCTCAATTTACCGAATGGAACTCCAAGTTTTGTGGAATGGTAATACTTTTGCCGATCGGAAATCCCAACTTTCGCCGCATGATGATAATTTTACTGTCGGATGAAATTTGCTGAAAAAGGAAACGTTTGGATGGTCACACTGACCTCTCATTGGGGCGTCCCTAGTGGCTAGTAGAAAAACGCGAGCATAGAAAACACTGGCCTGCCTAATAATTTGATTATGATACAGGGTGTGACAACTTGTCACGTGTCAGGGTAAAACTGTATACATTTACTATACTTACAGTATAGGAATTGTATGCAATTTGGATATTTATTTTTGTTTGCTGTATGTGCTTACAGTACAAACAAAGCATTCCCTTATACAGAGCGTTTATACAGTACTGATAAAAATGTTAAAAAAAAAAAAAAACTATTCAATATACTTTTTTTTAATTCATATCTCATCAATTTTTTGTCTATCAATACAATAATAGCCAGATTCATGTAGGTGGCACAAAATATCGAAAAGTGAAAATGGCCTACATGAAAGAAAAAACTCTCAAGGAAGCCACGAGGGGGAGGGGGTTGGAAGATCAACCTCACAGAGTCTTTGGTTTATAACAAATATTGCTCATTCAAAAAACAGTTTATATTTACGTTTGGATTGTAGTGCCCATTGAGAAGGAATAAAAAGTGAAGAGAATGAACCCTTCAATTCTTGAAGCCATGATCCGAAGTCGCGTGATATATTGGAAAGTAAAGTGTTGGAAAAAATCAGATTTTTATTCACTTGTTTTACGTAAAGCGTATCTCCCATTTGTCGAATTTGATCCATGTGATTTGAGATCTTTGCCTCAGCATTTCCTAAGCCAATGATTGAACTTGCCCCTTCAGTTACTGATTCCTGCTCTAAGGTTGTGCCAAAACCCTACCACCCAGAAGGTAAATGTTGGCTGGGTTAGTGCCTGGCACAAAATTGAAAATCGTCAAAATCATCTCTGAATTACGGAAGGTGACCACGTAAAAGTGTACTAAAGTTGCGAAAAAAAAACTTTTTAGGATTAGGATTAATAAAAAAAGAAAAAAAAACATCTGAATTTGATGAATTTTCTTTGTCATTTCAAGACTTTATAAACACCTTATGTACTTATTAATAATTATTTAGAATATGCTTCAAGTTAAACTGGGTGATTCAAAAGTATTGTTCAATAATCTCCATGTAGGTCAGGCACACGATAGCAAGCAAGAATCAAGGTAGAATTTTCGAGACATTTAGGGGAATGTGGGGCAAAGTGAAATAGCGGGGAAAAGTGAAATAGTGAAATATTTGCTCTGCTTTTAGCACCTCCTTCCTAGTAATATTTTAGCTATGTACAAATGTAGTCTTCAAGAAAAACTTACCTCTGAAAACCAAAGAATATGATAATACAAGCAATTTTCAAGAATTGATACCCATATTGTAACTTTTGTTGTAATACAAAAACTCTTTTTGTCATTAAAAAATGATAAAGTTAGTTCTTGTTGTTAACAATTTAAGTGTTAATTGAGACCTACTAATATTTGGTGCAATATTTATTTGTTTAATATTAAGTTTGCTTGTATTTTAAATGATTTGTACAGTTAGTCCAGTGCATGCAGGGGAAAGTGAAATAGTTCATTTTAATTTCTCGTTTAATCTTCCATCAAGTTCATTTATTAATTATATCATTTAGGTTCCTTCATTTTATAATTCAATTATTTAATCGTCCATTATCTTATCTTCTTATTACTTCACGATTTTGTCATTCATTTACTTTTTTTCATACATATTCACTTATTATTTATTGATTTTTTTTTCATTTCCTTTTCATTTATTCATTCATTCTTTTATTTACCCATTTATTTAATCAAAAATATCGTTGATAAAACAATTGGAAAAAAAAAGTAATATAATTTTTCACTTTGCTCCATGAAAAAAAGAAGTGAAAAATTTCCACCTTTTTTAAAAGGTACAATTTTTTTGTCAAAAATTAAAAAAGTTTTAATGCAAGTTTTATTATAAAATATATTGTTCTTTCTTCATGTAGCGTAATTTTCAGAACAAATTTCCAACTTGTTCATTTTGAAAAAAGTAAGTTATCTTAAC
Source organism: Uloborus diversus (assembly GCF_026930045.1). Lineage (NCBI taxonomy): Eukaryota > Metazoa > Arthropoda > Arachnida > Araneae > Uloboridae > Uloborus > Uloborus diversus. The sequence goes on along the minus strand of NC_072732.1, from coordinate 163,245,108 downwards.
TATTTTACTTTGCCATACATTCCCCAACGACTCAGATTTTAAAAACAGAGTAATGGTTTAAACTAAATGGTTAAATTCAAGTACAAAATATACTGGATTCAGGTATATAACTAAAATAAACCCACTGCAGGTTTACTGCGAACATTGATAGGGATTCAAATTTTATCACATTACACAAGAAGGAATATTTTGTAAAAAACATGTTTGAAATATATGAACGTATGAAAGTTTTATATAGAACTTGCCAAAAGTTGCATTAAATTTATCGCGATAGTATGAAAAAAGCGAAGCATTTGGCAAGAAGGGAAGGAATTAAATGAGGGTTTAGAAAAATAAAACTTGAAAGAAGCAAACAAGAGATGCCAGCACAGAACCAGGGCCTAAATCGAATTACGGAAACAAGTCTTTGGAGGAAGAGAAATAAATTCGGACGTGGATAATCTTCTAGATTTTAGAGATGTGTGAGGTGGTTAAATCAAAATGGAATAATATAGAAGATGCAGTAAGATTATTTTTATGACTTAGTTTGTTGTTTCTAATTGTTGATATGTGAAATTATTTATCTGTCAGGTTTTGAAAATTGAATGCTTTTGAAATTCATGTAGAGAATGGTGAAATACTTATTCTGCTTTTAGCGCCACCCAGGCGTGCACGGGGGGGGGGGGGGGAGAAGAGACACTTGTTGACTCTGCCACAAGCCTGAAGGGGCTCGAGATTTCTAAACAGAGGGTCAAATATATGTAGAGACAGGGGTAAACAATATGGAGGGGCCCGTAAAAGTCATTTGTAACGGGCCCCGAAATTTCTGTGCACGCCCCTGGCGCCATCTATTTGGTAATATTAGCCATGTAGTACCACGTGTAGACTATTCCAGTCAAGAAAAAGTTAAAGCCTCTGAAAATCAAATCATGTGATAATGTAAGCAATTTTCAAAAATTGATACTCATATTTGAATACTTTGCTGTAATTTAAGCATTATTTGTGTTACAATGATAAAGTCTCTGTTGTTTAAGTTTTAAATATTAATTGAGAATTAGTAATATTAGGTTAAGTATTTATTTACTTATTATTAAGTTGAAAAAAAAAGAAACTGCTTTGTACAACAAGGCCAATGCATGCGGAACAAATTGAAAGAGTTCATTTTCTTTACTTATTCAATCGTCTATTAATTCACTTACACATTTATTTATTAATTTATTTACATTCTTTAATTTAAAAATTCACTAATTTATTCATTTATTCACTTATTTTCTCATTCATTCACTGTTTTGTTCAGTCATTTACTTTTCCTCCTGCATTTATTAATTATTTTATTCATTAATTCGTTTACTGCTTTATTATCTACTAGTGACACCCGCACGGCTTCGCCCGTAATAGAAAAATTAAAGGTCTTTTGGTTCGCTTGTATATTTACAAATAATGTATGGTGAATTTTCTCGCCAATTGGCTTGTACCGACGTTACGGTTCCACGCTATGATAATTTCGTATCTCGCCAATTGGCTTGTGCCCATGTTACGGTTCCACGTTATGATGATTTCGTAATTTATGATAGTTTTTTTCTTAAAATTGGAATAAAAAAAGAACCACATCGAATTTTCGAAAAATCGCTTCGAGGTGCACACCCCCATGCTACATACTAACTTTGTGCCAAATTTCATGAAAATCGGCCGAACGGTCTAGGCGCTATGCGCGTCACAGACATCCTTCAGATATCCTACAGACATCCTACAGACATCCTCCGGACAGAGAGACTTTCTGCTTTATTATTAGTAAAGAAAGATTCATTTCTCCATTAGGATAAGTGGGGTATGGCAGTAAATGCAAGGAAATGTCAAGTGCTACACTTAGGTCATGGAAATAATCGTACGAGTTATCGTTTACAGGGTTCAATCATTAGTCAGGCAGAAAATGTTATTGATCTGAGTATCTTAGTAAATCATTACTTCAAGTTTAGTCAACAGTGCAGCATTGCAAGTAACAAAGCCAACAGAATGCTTGGGTTTATAAATAGATCTATTTCAAACAAATCTAAGAAGGTTCTTCTGCCTTTATACAGGAGTTTAGTACGATCCCATTTGGAGTAGTTTTGGTTACCTCATCGGAGGAAAGATATTTGTGTATTGGAAAGGGTTCAAAGAAGGGTAACTAGACTCCTGTATAAAGGGGACTTTCAGGTTTAGATTGTGATACCAGACTTAATAGGCTTAATATGTATAGCCTGAAGCAAAGGAGGATCAGAGGGGACATGATTCAGTTGTTTAAATTTATCAAAATGAATGATATCAATGGATTAAATTTTTGCACCGAAAGCAGGACGAGGGGTCATTGTTTTAAGCTATTCAAATTTCAGGCTAACCTGGAAATAAGGAAAAACGACTCTTTTAGCAAGGTTATGGGCACTTTTAACAGCTTACCGGAAGAGGTGGTAATAAGCAAGGGGGTGGATAGCTTTAAGAGGGCCATTGATCTTCATTGAGGACTAATAAATTGACTAGGACAGCCTAGCTGGGCCAAGAGCCTGTTGCTGGTAGTCTCATTTGTATTTGTATTGTATTTATTCATTCTTTTATTTATTCATCCTATTGATCAAAAATTGTTTTAAATTATCAAGAATTTTTTTTTTACTTGGAAAACCCACCCATGAAAAAAAAGTGTTTTTTTTTATAAATCTATTTTTAAAGGTACAAATTTACTGTCAAAAAAAAGTTTATTAAAAATACATTGTTTTTTCTTTAATTACGGCATGTACTGCACTTTTCAAAACAAATTTCCCATTTCTTCATTTTGAAAAAGGTAAGTTGTCTTAACCATTTCATTTTGCCCCACATTCACCTACTATACTACTAACTGAATTTTGAACTCTATGTAATAAACTTTACTTTCTAAGAAACTTACTTCATGAGCAACGGTTCTTTTAAAAAAAAAATGTGGATAAATGTTTCCTTGTTTAGTGACACAAAGAAGCAAATGCTCGATTAAAACAAGAAACCTATTTTAGCTACACATTTACTTTGACAGAACAAATATCCGAAGTTTGGGAATATCCAAAACATTGAAGACAATTCATCTTCTGTAGAACTTCTCCCTTTCTGTTGCTTTTTAATTGTCCTACTTCTTTGAGGTTTTCTGATTCTATTCCCAAGAATTCATGAACAACAACATTTGCATCGTTGCAAGACGGTCCACGGAGATACAGTGGTGGTTAAAAAAAAAAAAAAAAAAAAAAAAAAAACCCCGCATCACCTGCGCCGCAAAGGAGAGGAATATCATCCCGACTGCATTCTACACACAGTCAAGCATCCCGTATTCCAGATGATTTGGGGATGTATTTCTGATCAAGGAGTTGGTGGGCTTCACTTTGCGCAAGAAACAGTAAACGCTCAGGTGTATATTGGCATTTTGGAGGAGAAATAGCTTCCTACTATCTGGGATCACTTTACTTCACTTCCAAAAGTCATTTTCCAGGATGATTCTGGTCCGTGCCATAGGGCAAAACTGGTAAGTAACAATTTAAAAACCTTTATTCTGCCATTAGACTTAAATTCAATGGGGTTAAGTATTTTTTTTCTCTAAACTAACACGCAGGTTCAGAAATGGAAAAATGAGCATGGGATCAGCAGTTTGCCTTGGAACTGAAACAGCCCGATCTACGCAAACAATTATCGGATTCCTACTGTTAAATGTTTATTTCATAAGTTTTTCAGAATTTCACATACATTCATCGTTAATCGGTCGACCAAAACTTCTCACATAATCCCATTGTTGTGAAAATGCGAGGGTGATGCATTTTTTTTTACCTATCGGTGTGAAAAGGAGCTTCTGGGGCGATAACGTCCGTTTTTACCCTTTGTGCTTTGCTGTTAGGGTATATTTGCGATATCTTTTTTTTTTCTTTTTTGTTGTGTTCTTGTTCTTTGTCGTTGTATTAGCCCCACGATTCGTAAAAAAGAGTTGCCTACATTTTCAAACGGAAGCTGGGAATTTATTTTACTAATTTTTGAACTGCTATAATTACAGTAGTAATGTTGATGGTTTATACAAAAATTTTGTTTTCAAAAATCTCATTTCATAAAATTTCATATTGTCAGAAAAACCATTGCTTCTTTAACAATTAAAATAAATTTTCTGCGTTTCTGAAATAGAAATTAAGATTTCTACAATTCTACACGCTGTAGTAAACTCAGAAATTGAATATAATTTTTAGAAAAATGCTTCTGTAAAACTAAAAAAAAAAAAAATTGCATTTTTTAGTTTTATGGAACATTTTTATGTCGAAAAAGCTTAAAGCTACACTGCCGTGTTAAGCACAAAAGTGGTATCTGAATTTTTAAAAAATTAAAACTGAGGTTTTTTCTCGAGGTCGTTCGTTATTGCATATTTTACCTATATACGATGTTTTATGGTCAATTGTGAATGGCAAATATTTTTCAAAAAATAGGGTTTTTCCTTCAGCCAAAAGTACTACTTTTAGTTATTGAAGTTGATAGAATGAGGGGGAAAAAACATGTAGGGAGGAAAATTTTTATTTTTAAAACGTTTATTTTTTAATTAACTTTTTGAAATGTCCGATTTTTCAATCAAGGCGTGGTCTTCCTGATGTCACAAGTGATGCATTTTGACACGCTACTCCACTGTCCTGCTGAATGCTTACGCTTACTGTCTACCGCATTTCCAGATTATGATAGTTCAGAAGCGAATTACTGCGCTCTACGCTTGCTATCAACCATATCGTCGCCAGTGCATGTGGGTAATGAAGCAAATTAGATACTTCGCCCTGCGCTAATGGCATCAGTATATGGCATTTCATCACTTACTGTTTCATCCGCAGGAACGTAAAAAATGAAACTGCATCTGCACACCGATTGAAATAATTACTGAAAAATACTAAACGTTGTTAAGTTATTTAAAAAATAGTCAAATCCTATGTTTTTAAGTATGCTCTTTCAAAAAAAAAAAAAAAAAAAAAAAACCTTTCAGAGTTTCGAAAACGACCCCATTATGAAAAAGTGGAATGAATCAAATATATGAAGGCGTAAAACTTTAAGAAACAGTTTCTCATTTCGAGTTCAGCTGTAGGTGCAACTTTTGTGCTTAGCCCGGCAGTATACTTTACAACTGACAGAATGAAAGTTTAAGTTCAACAAATATTTCTGAAGAACATAAAGCAAAATTGAAATTCAACTGAAACGAATAACTGAACCTGTTTTGAAATCTAAGAAGTAGTTTCGTAATCCTGCCTAATTCAAATTGCATCGCCTATATTAAAGCTTGGATTTCCTAACTGCTAAAAGTTTCCAAATTCTGTTAAAACTCAACTCTTTCTCTCAGTAGAATAATCTTTGGCATAATTTCAGTAAATTGCATGCACGAACTTCCCTACTTAGAACAGGTTTAATGATATTCAGGAGCGATATTAACCTTCGAAACAATGTGTTTCAATGAATTTAAATCCCTATAACACATTATATCATTTCCAAAATACTCCTAACTCACTACCGGGAGACTTTAAGTTTATGATACACAAGGTTTCGACGTCGAAAATTTCAGGTTTCATTAAATGCTGCATACTGATGAGACTGTAAAATTTTCCTAATACTTTAAAACTGCTTTAATTTTAGTATCTTGATTTATATCTGGTAACAAGTATTCTTTAGTTTTGCGATTTTTTTTTTGAAAGCTACGACATAGCATGTTTTACTTTGATCTAAGAGCATGCATTAAGAATTGATTGAGAGAAAGTAATGCAGAATGAATGTTACCATGCAAAATCTCCCTTATATAAAGTACTAGCTGTACCCGTACGGCGATGCCCGTGAAAAGAATTTAAAGGAAGTCCGTTGAATAACATAATCTACTCCCCTCCCCCCTATTTCTACGCCAAGTTTGATGCCTACGGCGGTAAGCAATTGCGATTAAAAAACACGGTACATCTAGGACAAAAATTAACTCCTGTATCCCGTACGAAAAAGGATTCAACTCACCAGCAGAAAAACAACACAAATAAAAAAAACTCGCTACATCTAAGACAAAAAGGAAATCCCGCACCCCGTATGAAAAATTTAACTATAGAAAAGCTAAAAAGCTATCGTCTGAGAAAAGGGAAAAAAACCCTCTAGAATTAAAAAAAAAACCTCCCCCCCCCGTCTGATGTCAAATAATCAGTAATCATATTTTTTTAACTAAAATGCGTGAACACCCTTTAAAAACCTTAATGCAATCCTTCGAAATCTAAAATATTTTGCGAAATAACCAAATAATCCGCAACTACATTGTTTATCGCCAAATTCGCCAAGCGACTTTCAAATTGAAAAGAAAATCAGTTAACATTCGCATAGTGAATTTAACAAAAATGACAACAGCGCAATAACCAAATCAGGAATTCACCGACTTTACTATTCGAACGCAACCGTATACCGAAGATGACGTCACTGCAGAAACAAAAATCAAGTTTAGCCTTGAAAATTGGCTCAATTAGGATCACAATTGGTATCGCTTATATCTCCTGTTCAATTTAATTGAGAGAAATTGAACAAATATCGTCTTGTTCGGAAAGGAAACCTTTTTCCAACGACATGTAATGTTAGGGGGTGGGAATGTTTTACCCCCTAATTAGGCAAAAAACGTGAAATTTCAGCTTAGTTAGTTAATTATGAAAAAACTAATTAGAAATTTAGAATTCGGGCTTCAAGGTGCATACCCCCGGGGTACGTTCGAATTTTGTGCCAAGTTTCAGAGCTTCTTGCCATCTGGTAAGAATCAAAGAAAGAAAGAAACACCGTCTGCTTTATATATATATATATGTTCGAACTGCAATTCGCAACTCCAACGAACTATAGGGGGCACTGAAGTCACTGTCTAATGGCGAACTTAAAAACTAAAACAAACGCACATGGTAACGAAGAAAATGCTAAAAGTGTTGTGATTTTTGTTCGTACGTATGATTTTTTCGCTTTATTCTTTTTAAATTAATTTTCAAAGTCTTGTGGATATTCTGGCCCACGTAGAAAGAAATGAGAATTCAAGAAGCATTACTAAACGTCAAAGATTAATGCAAACTACGTAGTTCGTAGTTCTAAGCAGCTATTTCCACGATGTTGAATTCGATATTTATCAATTCTTGATAAAACTAAATAATAATTGTGGCCTGACAAGAATAACAATTAATGCTAGAAAATTCAATATGACATTACAAATTGTTATCGAAAGAAGATGATACTTTTTTGCCTTGCTTGGCTAGCGCTTATTGTTTCCATTTGTAGCTGAGTTATTTCACTCGAATTCCCGAATCGGTTCATTTAAAAATTTTCTGTTTCGATTTTTCTAATTTCTGAGTTACGATTTAAATGTGTCATGCTATGCAAATCATCAACAAAATTCTCACGGATATATGGTGGTAGTTTTCTTTTCAGTTGATTGACCATTATTTCTTTTCACTTATCGAATTCTGTAATCTTACTACCATTTTATTCCACTCATGATAAAAATTAAAAATGGTTTAACTAAAAACGCGAAATCTCGCCAAGGCTACTTTGCTCGCACTATACTAAAACTATAACCCTAAACAAATTTGGCGAAACCTTTCAGCTGAGAATAAAAGGAATAAAGTAAATTCTTTCTCGATTATTCATTTTGTTCTACGATAATATATTCAAGAAAATATTCTGCATACTGTCCATTCCAACTAAATGCTGCTGTAAAATATGGTAAGTTTAATTAATTTAAGATTAAAAAAACCCCCATATTCTTACAAATTCATACAAAACAATAAAATTTTTTACCTTCTATAACGTTATCCAAGTTTGTTAATCCAGAATTTTCGCTTTCACCAATTATTAAGAAAATAATGAAAACTAACATTATTTTGAGAAGTTCGAGAATACTACTAAGGGACGAATTAATTTTTGTAGCTGAAAGCAAACTAAGACACATCGATTGCGTTAATAAATACTCAGAACAAACTGCCTGTGTTTACGTCAACAGACACACGTGGAACGCAACGTGGCAATGTTTTAGTTTCATTTGCAGTTTTGTAAATCACCGCAAGGTAGCGTATTCGAGCGCTGGAGTTCCGAATGAAATAACACATGAAATAAACAAGTTTTGAATGAATGCCTGGCGCATAATAAACAGTTTTGACAAAAAACAAACAACAGTCATTGGTGTAGATATAAACAGTAGCGTTTTAAAAATGCACAACTTATGATGTTTTTCTTTAATACAATTATTAATCTGTATACATAATTATTACTTATTTTTTTAACTCATTATTACCTCTCTTTACAAATTTTATTACAGGTTTAAAAAATTCAGACCTCTTGATTGGTGTAAATATTTAAACCGTGCGACAGTGTTTTGAGCCCCAAAGATTAAATTTACATGAACGTTTCAAACTACAGTCGAACTCGCTTTTAACGAGCGCAAAGACACCGCGATATTTCCTCGATATAACCGAGTGCTCGTAAAAAACAGGTTCTTGGAAAAAAATCTTAAAAATTCACCCTAGTTGCTTTTTAAGCACTTTTATTACTACACTTGGTCGAATTGTCACGGAGAAATCTGAGGCCTGCTTTTGCTTATATCTCAACATCTAGACTACTTAGAGACTTCGAGATTTCACTAAATGATTTCCTTAATCTTAAGGTACAACTTAGCGCTAAAGAATTCAATTCTAAAATAAAATTATTATTTCGGTTGGGATTAAAAACAGCAAATTTCATGTAATTTTCCCCTTTAAATGTTTAAATATAAAACCGATTGTTGCAAATTTTGTTGCCTTACAACAGCAATATTCATAGTAATCAAAATAATAATTTTGAATCAAGGCTTCTCAGCGGAGGGCTCGAAATTTATCCACTCTCATTACTTTCTTAGGATTTTTATCCTCGTCTATGCCAATAATCAAAAACGGGGCTAAGTAAAGACACATATTAGGATCTTTATCAAGAGTAACTTGTACGTTATGAAATATGAATTAGTTTCGCAAACCTTTAATATTTAAATGGTTCTAGTTAAATAAACTTAAAAACAAATCCTGAAGAGTAACAATGATTAATGTTTAGTGCCAGATGCTTCAAGTTTTAGACACGTATATAGTTTTTTTTCCTTTTAGTAAGAATCATTTATATGAAAAAAAAGGGTGAAATTTCGTAATGGTAACATTATTCTATTTCTGAAATACACTTACATTAAAAAGTAAAATAACAGAATTTTTAAAAAAATACTAAGCACTTTTCATAATGCACTCAAAAGGATAAAATAACTTTTCTGGGTCAGAAAGAACAATATTTAAATAATCCTGTAGTTTTCAATTATTCCAAGAAAATGACTTCATAAACAAGGAAAAGTGCGGCTCAAGTCATTTCAAGACAAACTTTCCCAGAAAAATATTCATGTTTTAACGCTAAAATTTATGACAGAAAGTTCGATAATCATAAAAAATTATCTACCTGACTTGAGCCTCACTTTTCCTCGTTTGTGAAATCATTTTCTTGGAATAATTAAAAACTACAGGAATACGTTTGAATATTGTAGTTTCTGACCCAGAAAAGTTACTTTATCCTTTTGAGTGCATTGTGAAAAGTGCTTAGTATTTTTTTTTTAAATTCTGTTATTTTCTTCTTCTTTTTAATTACTGAAAAATACCAAATAAGTTGGTTACTTAGCTTTGAAGGGGCTGGAGGCCTTTTTCTTATGTCATTGCTTTTGAGGAACACACATAGGTATTTCTTAAATGTATCTTTTCTCCAGAAATTATAAAAAGGGCTTCGCTTGCTCTCGGGATTTATGATTTAGAACTAACTTTGGTTGACTTTGGAATGTTAAAGAAAATTTACCAAACAAGGATAAGCTGAGCTTTAAGTCAACAGAACTTTAATGAATCACATAATTATTGCTCGCTTTAAGCGGGGCTCGCTCCTTAAAAGTATGATATGCTCCCATAGATTAAACATTATACCAACCAAATATTTCTGTTTTCCTCGCTAAAAACGGATTTTCGTTGAATCAGGGCTCGCTATAAGCGACCTGGACTGTACTAGGAGTAACAGGTTTTGTCTGTGAAGCTTAGGTTTGACTATTTAATAAGTGCATTAAGTCTGACTATTTTTATGTCAATTAAGAAGGCAAAAGAGCTCACATGCTACATGTTATAGACTTTGGAATAATACAACCACGAACGTCTCTCCTATTGTGAGGTTGAGATTTACGTTCAATAATGACATGAGACTGCATGCGATCTTTGAAACAACCTTCATTAAATATCACGCTTGCGCACCGCACTCTACCGGTAGAACTGCAGATTTAATGGAGAAGAACGAACAATATGGACGAACCTCTAATTGCTCTTCATTCAAGATACCTAGCACTGCCCATTATATTCCTCCACGTCAGTTGCTTGAATGGAGCATGACAGGGGGCATTCATTGATTTTCAACTGCTCACTCTTAAACGAAATGAGTACTCAACAGCAGTCTGTGCGAACAAAAGAGGAAATGAGAATTGAAATCATGCAAAACAGCTTTCAAGTGAGTCTGACATAAAAGATTCGGACTTCAAAGTCGTAGAAGATAATTTTTTGGTGTATTACTTTTGCTTTTACAAGTTTTCTCGCAAAGTTATAATGAAGTTCTATTTTCGCTTAAATGTTTCTTTAAGTGTAGCTCGTCATAGTAATTTAGATTTCTAATTAAATACATAGAGAACATATTAAAAACGGCTTTTGTTTTTGGTGTTGTAGTCGTGTACAGTCAACTCTCGATAGTTCAAAGTCCCAAAGGACCGGCTGAAACGTTCGAGTTATTGGTAGTTAGAAATATGGGAAGTTTCCACAACAGTCTTAAGAGTTTGCGACCCGATAAAAACCTCGAGATAAAGGAAGATTCGAGTTACAAACTTCGAGTTATCTTGATTCGACTGTATATTAGTTTTACATATGTTTAAAGGAATGAATCAATAAATGGATGATTTTTGTGTTCGGAACAAAGTGTCGTATCAACTGTTTTCCACAAACACCCCGGATGTCTGAACCCAATGGTCTTTTTCGTGGTCACTAATATCAAAGATTTATGTTAAAGAAAAATAAGAAATAAACTAAAAAGTAAAGAAATAAAAAAGCAATTGAAAAAATAAATAAATGCTCCAATTATTTTATTGGGAGTTCCGTTCGTTTTCTCCCGGCCTCTTAACAGCATAATGTATTTTCCTTTGTAATGGTAAACAAATCTTATAGTAATTGCAATATAAGACCATTCTACAAAAAAGTCACCATCTTGTCACGCACGTGACAGTTTATATGTTTCGTAAAATGTAGGAATTAAAAAAAGTAATGAACAACCATCTGTCGAGCCTTGGTGACTGTAATAAATAAAGTAGCGAAACACCCTTGTAAACATACAGTGAGAAATATAATATATTCCGAGTATAACAAAATGAGTCAATTAAAGGGAAAAAACGTTTTTTGTGTCAATATTAATGAAGCAAAAACTAAAAAAAAAGAACTACTAGTAAATATAGCTAAATTAAATTATCAAACAAATAATTATCTGTATGAAAAAAAGTCTTTGTTATTTTTCTTTGACTACAAAGAATAGTACATAATAAAAAAATTTCAATTATGATAAATGACACTGTCGAAAACGTAAAAATCAGCAAACGAACAGTGTAAAAAAATATATGCATTAAAAAAATGTAAAATAAAGACTGAAAAAGAAGCACTTAAACAAATAATTTGCAGTGTCTCCTATTGAAAATGTAATAAATATTAATTGCCTTTTCGATAGAAGCACAAGGAGTAGGAATTGTTCAAAAATGAATTCGAAGTAGAAATGGGCAGGATAATTATTTCACATTAGAAGTTAGTATAGTAAGAGAAAAAAATATTTTGGATTTTAAGACCATTGCTTCGCATTTTTCTTTCTCTCTCTCTTTTTCTGTAATCGAATTCGAATGTATTCTTTTTTTCATCATGTTTACTTTGTTTCATTTCGGAATTCAGAGGTGGATATTTTTAACCTTTTCCTGCTTTGAAATTTTGTTTAAAAAAAAAAAAAAAAGAACTCCGAAAACTTTTGATAATGAAGCACTAGTTTCGTTTAGCTTTTGGAATATAAAATCATTTTTAGTACAGCTATTCTTAAAAAAAATAATGTTGATATACGTATTTTTATAGTTAATGCTGCACTGTTATAGCATGTGAAGATAGTTACGAAGAAAAGTAGTATGTTTATTTATACAAATGCCACTCATTAGCACATCAGTTACTCGTCTTCTGCTTCCCAATATTTTCGGACAATACAATTGAAAATTTTAAGTGCAATGCTCATGTCCAAATGTAAAGTGTTCATTAAAAGTGCAGAATCGTGCAAGATGGTGAGTCCTATAATCCAATTTTTAAATATATAGGCATCTAAAAAATCGTTTCTGGTTTAGCCGAAAAATGGCAACAGCAAAACTCTGTGAACGGTCTGGAAAAATCGATTTATTATTCCAAAGACATTCTAGGCCTTTCACTTACCCAATGTTGAAGTATCCAATTTTAATTTATTCTCAAATTCTATTTTGATGAGAAAGTTAGCAGAGTATGTAAATAGCGGAGTAGGTAAATAATTGAAATTGGTGTATAAATGCGGATTAAGGACGTTGTTGCACGTTAATGCTGTGGTATACTCCCTAAGGCAGACTTTGTGCAATGTATCTATTCTGGAAGTCATTGTCTTCAATGGATGCTCTATGTTTTAGGTGAAAGGAAAATGGCTGATTATAATCAAAGTAACAATTATAAGAACACCCTCAGTTTCAAAAAACTGTTGCTCAGAATGACTTGAAAGTATTCGTCCCCCCCCCCCGGGGAGATGAGTACTGTTTAAATCATTTTTATGTTACTTCATTATTATACGTTTAAATACTACTGATCATTGAACCTATTACAATAATTTATTCATGAATTATTTTATGGGAAAAATCATTAAAACTAGTTGTTGCTTGATTGAAGATGAGGTATCGTAAGTCACACACGTAAGTTAATTTTACCAATACATCTCTCATATCTTTCGAAGTTTCGAAGAATATTTTATGATACAAAAATAACTTGGGTTTGTAATCTGATTTGGAAGTTTTTGTTTGTATTTATACCGTATTACCCTGCATTATCCGCCATGCCGGAAAAAAAAGCGAGGTTGACCAGCATGCTCCGAAATTCGAATTTTCCGGTATGCCGGATAATTCGAGGTTTATTTTGCAACAAAACAAAAGTAAATTTCCCCATTCAGTTCCAACCAGAAAGCAAATCACTGCAAGAAAAAAATAAATAAATCCCGAAAATAGCCTTCTTTCAAAAAAAAAAAATAAATAAATAAATAAATAAATAAATAAATAAAAAAAATGTGTATTGTATATAATGTGCTTGCTATTTATGTAGGTCATTATTAATGGATTTAATTATATGCCAATAAAGTAATCAGTTCAGAAGCAGTCATCGTTACTGCTATTTGTTCATGATTTTTTTTTAAATAAATTATTTTAGGTTCCTTTTAGAGAGGTTAGTTTAATTTTTTAAACATTTAATAGCTACGGTAAATTCTTTAGTACTAGTTTAGGGGCGGCAACTTACTGCTTAAATGTTTGCTTACTCAGTTTGGATTTAATTTTTATAAAAGTATTCGTTATTAAGCAATATTTTTCTTGCTAAAATAACAAATGACATTGTTAGAAAATATTTTCACAAAATAAAACTTTTTTAATACTAATAAAATATGTACAGAACTTATATTCATTTTTAAGCTGAACATATGTTTTTTATAGTTTTTTTCCTAAACTCGATTTTTCCGACATGCTCGAAAAAAACAGGCTACTGTTACTGAAAATCTGGTGACCCCCGAATTTTGTGGCATGCCAGAAAATGCGGGTATTACGATATAAAACAAGAGTGCTTAACCAAATAAAAAATGAACAAGGTCTTCTGGGGAAAAAAAAAAGAAAAACGCACGTTTCTAGTACAGAGTATTTAATTTATAGCCTTCAGTTGCAACATTGTGAAAGTTTAAGTAAAAAAGTTTTCCTAAAATAAAGAAACTCTTAACAATAGCATATTCTAGAACAGCTTTTCTTAATTTGTTTGATAAGTATGTATTCTCAACAGCGTTTCTTCTAGAGCAGCATTTCTCAATTTGATAAGTAAGTACACTCCACAGTTTACGTGCAACATTCAAGACATGGTTTATTTTGACGATTTTCAAAAATGCATAACAGGAAAAAGATTAATGATAAAAATCAAATTCTTGAAGAAAATTCATGGGATGAGCCGTAAATTCCCCCCCCCCCAGAAAATCCAAATTTTAGTTCAAAATATTTTCAATGGATGGCGCTGTGGATAGTAAGCCTATAAGTCGAAAATTAAGAAATTAAATTCACCGATTTTTCCTCCGATTGCGACACGCGATTGCAGCCGACGGTAGACATTTTGAAAATATTGTTATGCAATTTTGTTTATTTAAAACAATTTTTGAAAAATTATGATGAAATTTTCTATCTTTCTTCGATTTACGCGCTTACTATCGCAGCACCATCTATTAGAAAATTTTTGAACTAAAATTTGCAACTTTGGAGGGGATAAATTTACGGCCCACCACATGAATTTTCTGCAAGAATTTGATTTTCATCATCAACCGTTTTCCTGTTATGCATTTTTGAAAACAGTCAGTGTTTTTCAGATATCCTGTACATCTTTAGTGATGTTAGTTGCAATCCCAGATCATGTTCAAAACTTAGTCTGTTGCGATAATTAGTTTTTGTCAGCAGATAAGTTGAGAACACAAATTTAGTTGCAAACAGTAAAAGGGCGAACAGGGGATTTAGTGACAATTGAGAACATTCGTCCTTTAAATTACACCAGAATTTCGCTGAATGGTATCATTTTAAAATTCTGGTGCAAAAAATGGAATGAGTACCATTTCAATAAAATAATAATATTTTACAGCAGACGTAATTGAAGGCAATACATTTGACAATAAACGACTTTTTAATCCACCATTGACATTTCCTCGGTAATTTACTTTCAAATTACACTCTAAACACTTTTCTTTGAATTTTTTTAGGTAACTAATTTGAACGTTTTGAAAAAAAGATAAAATTAAGAATTTGTGGAACTCCTGAGTGATCTCCATGGAACCATGGGGTTCTGCGGGAGTACAATTTAAGAAAAGCTTCTCTTGGAATCAGTTCCTCAAGTGGCGCAGTAAGTTTCTTTAAATTAGCCACCACAAGGTTTTCGAAATCTTTAAAATACAGCCTAACTTCAAATCCACATTTTATTTGAGACTCGTAACATAAATTCCTAACGTGTTTGTAAAAAAAAAAATATTGTTGATTTTTATGAGGTCACAAAATTTTGTTACTAATTAAGTTTTTTCTTTATTGCAACAATTCTAAATTTCGAAAAACGAGAGGAGAAAAGGTTGGATTCGTCTGTAAGAGAAAGATGAGTCTAAAGTTACCTAAAACGTTTCTAGAAAAATTGTGAACGAAGTCTAACGTTAATAGTACAGTAAAATTAGGCCAAAAAATGGCCAAACCCAAACATCCAAAAAAAAAAGTGAAACCTGTTGCAAATTACTTCTTACCCTTCCAGCAAGAAGGGGTAAAAAGTCCCAGCACTTTGCGCGTCGGGTTTTGGGGGGAAGGGGGGGAGACGAAATAATCCTCTATTTAAATAAAAATAATTTCTATTACTTAAAAAAAATTCTGAAACCTCGCAGAAACCACTCTATAATAGTAAAACAATAAACTCTCTCATAAAAAAAATCTAATTAACCGGGGTGTACAGGCGGGGGGGGGGGGGGGGGGTCCATGGAGCAGCTTTGCGTCATTGGAATTTTTAAGGCAGTTTTTTCAAGGGGTATTTCTTTCCTTACTGAGGACTTTTATTCTTGATGGGTACTCCGTCACACTTAAGGGGTGCGCCATCGCTTTGAGGGGGGGGGGGACCCTGAATTTACATTCCAAAATCACAGTGAGTGCACATTTGCAGTGAAGTTCACGAAAAAATTTCCCTGACTTAAACTTTTCCGAAGTACAAAATGCCTCACAATGATATGGTAATGTCAGAATGATAATTCTAAAAGATCTAAGCGAGCTCAGTAACCAAATTATTTGTGACTGGAGTTATGAAACTGTTTAGAGCGCTGGAAAAAAAATTCCTGTGCAGCATAAAAAAAGTCCAAATTGACCAAAGTTTCCCTACTTCTTCTTGATTAACTTACTTCAACTTTTCTACAATCTTTTGCCATCACCGTAAGGGTGGGACAAACCGGAATTGCCAATAGTGAGACGGGCAATGCTGAAATTCTGCACCCTCTAAGTCGGTGGGGGTTCTCATTTGCAAAAACCAAGCTACCTCTCTTTTACGCAGCTGGTTATGTGAATTATGCTAAATATGCGGACATATACTTGCAACTCTATCTGAAACTTTTGAGTACATTATGCAATAAAAAAAATTTGATCATATCAAACATCAGCTATCCATCGATCTAACGCAGTGACAAATTCAGGTGGTCTAGAACCTGTAGTGATTCTACGATAGAACAAGTCTTGATGAGAGCAATGAGCAATACATCAATAGAATGCTAAATATTTACACCTTTTTGTCTCTCAAGTTTGGAAATCTCAATCCGTTTCTAAAGCCCCAGAAGTTTCTTCCCTCTCAAGTTGGTATGGGTATTGCTCGCTGATGATAAGGTGAGTTGCGATAAGACCTTTAACGTTCGGATAGTAACATCAAATCATATTGAAGTCAAACAATTTTGTGGCATTTCTTTGTAAAGGAGGTAAGCAGTTATGTCTTTAGCTTCTGTTACGAGAGTAGTTACTATCTGTAAAGATGTGTAAGCCCAAACCATCTTTTACACCGAATGGTATGAACAGTAAAGATGGAATAACAAATTGCTAAAAACTTCTGGTACGAGTTATGCGCTGATCCTCCATCAGTATTCGATGAATCTGGTTTCAGAAGGAAAGAAATCCTGTTCGTTAAAGTACTATTATCTGAAGCAAAAGGTTCATCCAAAATCACAGAACGAACAGCTGGTGTCATATATGAGGCAGTGAGAAGCAAAGGGATGTAAGTGGACATTTTCAAGTTTTGAATAAAACGCGTTTAAAGATAAGATCCTAGGTAGACTTTCATTGATTTTTTTTTTCTAAATCGTGCTGTATAGAAGCAACTACCAGGTCTACTAGGACCATTTCTTGCCCCAAGATATAGGAGAGGTTCACCAACCATTTGTACTGGTTATCTCCAAATTTTTAATTTTGCCCTTTGCTTCTCACTGCCTCATATGTAATAGAAGGAAGATACCCGCTTGAACATATTTTTGGTAATGATATGTAAGTTTCAAGGAAATATGCCAGCAATGCAGCGTGTAGGTCACTTGTAAGTATGGGAAAGCTAGTGTCATTTTTGATGGGTGTAAAGAAAGCACCACAGAAATATAAATGAAGTCCTATTACAACAGCCAAGCCTTCTGCTCTAGAAGACTTTCTGCGTCTCAAATCTTGTGCTTGCTCTGAGGGGTTCATTGGATATACTGAATGTTTGAAAAGTCTGAAAGTAGACTGAAGTGCTCAATTATATGCACAAACTGTGTTATACATAGCTGCAACAATAACGATTTTGTTGAGGATCTAGATTCCAAAAAACATCTTGATAACGAAGACTTTTTGTTACAAGCTTAGGAGAAATCATTTGAAAGCAAAGAACAGTTCAGCGTTATTTTTCTGGCCATTTAATCAAATGTGCACCATCAGAGGGGGGGGGGGAGGATAATATCTTAGTACATAATTTCGTTTTGGGACGTGAGCTACTGTTCTTATGGGGTGGACAGTCCTGATTTTTGCATTTTAGATTTGCATGAAATAATACTTCTACTTGAAATAAAAGGTGGTGTGGGGGGGGGGGTGAGGATTTATTTTATTTGGCAGAGGGGGGGGGGTGTTGTAGCTTTGAGAGGAGGTGCACCATCGCTCTTGGGAAAATGGACACACTTGATTTCTAACAATTTTCTTAGCATAAAATAATGTTTCCATATGAAATGTATGGAGGGGGGTTCGGGGGTACTGCTTCGCTTTACGGGGATAGGGGGGCTCTGTAGCATTTGTAGGTTTTGTCATCCCTCTTGGGGGTCAAATACCTTTAATTTTATGCTTTTAAATTTAGTATAACATAATATTCTCACTTTAAATTTATTCTAAAAATTCTGAAAAAATACTCAAAACTGCAATTTTTAGATGCCCCCCATTCCAAAACCCGACGCACAATGGGGTGGGACTTTTTACCTGTTCTTATTGGGAGGGTAATAAACAATTTGCACCAGGTTAAGCTTTTTTTTTTTGGATGTTTGGGTCCGACCCCTATTTTTACTGAACTAATTGGAACCTGAAGCTATCAGGGTAAGCCTATCGGCGTTTTTTTCCAGTTGCATCTGGATGTAGCTTTGTATCCCAGGGAATAACTAAAAAATCTAAATTTAAATTCATGAAATCTGATTTTACCCCTCGAAGATTTTCTCTTGCTCTCTTAAGGGATGTACGATTGATCATAAAATTATTTGGAATTAAATTTACTGCATCTACATAGGCTGTTAATAAATGAGCAAAATCTTTGTCCCTAATATGGCATTTGTCTAACGTTGATGAAATGCGAGAAGATCTCTAAAGTTGTCAAGCTTTTTTGCATTGTGGTAGACCAGATATAGAAAAAAGTCCAACATGTTAGGATAGATACCCATTTCGGTTTCTAAATCTTGTGAATTGGAGGAGAAATTTGATGATAATAAAGGACTATGTGCTGAAATAGAAGACAGTTTAAAGTACAGATTTTTACATTATTCCGATCTGGAATTTTTTTTAATTTATATTTTAGATATGGAAAATAGAGTTTATTTTTATGGTAGGGTAATCGAGGATTTTTCAAAATTTAAATTATAAGAAAGCATAAACATTTAAGTATATAACTAAAGAACAGCGAATTAAAATGTAATTGTCATTACTTATATTTATAACATGGAAACCTAGTGATTCTATTTGCCACACCTATTACATACACGGAAAATTTTCTAAATCAACACCCCCAAAGCCTGGAGGAGGCAATTTGTTGTTGTCAAAAATCATTCATTAATTGCCTATTGCCTAGGCCATTCATTAATGGTCTTTAGAATCCATTGTGTCCATCTTGGTGGAAAGAAATATTCCCCTGCCGCTTCGTTTGAAACGAGCTCGAATAGTGGTATGCCTCTCCCAAGGTCATTGGTGTACATGTACCCTATGTAATATGTAAAATTTTAAAGAATGAAAGTGAGAGAATGGTTGGTGTGGAAGTAGCACCATCTATTGAGGTTCAAAATTACTTTAAATATGAAACCTATTAATATTTTTACATAAAAATGAGAAAATCCGCAATTTTTCTTCAAAATTCAAAAAAAGGGGTTCCTAGGGGCACGTGTTAATATTCATGGATTGACTTAAAATTTTGCATGGATCATTTATTTGTATAATGGAACAAATTGAGGGGGCGTCGTGTAAAATATCTACAACTTCAAAAATAAGGACCACCCTAATATATATATATATATATATATATATATATATATATATATATATATATATATATATATATATATATATATATATATATATATATGAATGCAGGACAAAGTGAAATAGTTAAGAAAACTTATCTTTAGGGAACTGATTGAAAATTTGTTGTAAAACTTACAGTACATTCAGAAAGATCAATGTATTTCATTTTAAAAGTTGCATTAAAACATTATTTTTCATTTAAATTTATTCCTTAAAAAAAAGGAAAATTTTCACTTTTTTATTCTTGGGGCAAAGTAAAAAATGAAATATTTTTTAAATAAATTGCTTCTGATTTGATCATTAAAAAAATTTAAAATGAAATTAATGATAAAATATGAAAATTAAAGAGTAAATGAACACATAATGAAACAATAAACGAATAAATAAAGTAATTCGTGTATGAGAAAGAATAAATGGGTGAAGAAAGTAGTAAATGAATAAGAAAATAGGCAATTGAAGGAATAAATAAGAGAATTATTTAGCGATGGAATATAAATGAATTTATTAATAAACGAATACGCAAGTGATTTAACAACTGATTAAAAAAGTAAACGAAATAAACTATTTCACTTTCCCTCCTTCACTTTGCCCCGTATGCTGTTTTCATTGCTATTGCGAAATAACTGCAAATGTTATGCTATGATAAGTTAAAACACACTGCAAAAGGTCGCACTATTTGAAATATCCAACTCTGTGCGTGCATATAATTTTTAAACATTTTTAGCCGCTGTATTTCAACCCGAAAAATGCAATCGACTGCGAGTGTAAAGTGGTATAAGTCACAAAACTCTGCGTATCATATCTTGGTGAATATTGGCCGTAGTAATGTTAAATGTTTTGTAATTTCATTATTTTTCTTACTTGTAATTTCCCTAAACGCAATGTAAGGGACTTGAAAGCTATGTAATAAGTTAGATTTCGAATCCCTCTCCCCCCCCCCTTTTTTTCGCTCCAAACTTTTTATACATTAACTCTGCATCTAAACTTTTTGCTACTGGAGGAATGCATCTAGGACTAACGGGTGCAAAAATAGAAGTCTTTCAGTTGAAACGGGTATACGCTGTTTACATATATCTATAAATATATATTCTGCCGTAGAAAATGAAAATGCATACAGAATCCACCTACTAAACAATATTAGTGGAGTCATAATAGGAAGTAGCAATTACTTTATAATAACATTAAAAAGAAACGATACTTTTTCAACAAAATGCTGTCATAACTAATTTTAAGATGCTATGTAAGATAGATTCTTTCTTGAGACATCAAACAGCTAGAGAAAGAGAGATAATTATTATTAAATTATTTAAATACTTCCCTTTTCCTCCCCCTCCCAAATTCTTAATTAAAATACTCATTGGGCTCATTTAAACCATATTTTAATAATGCTGAAGAGGAGTGAAATTGTTTTAGAGGAAATATTTCAGTTAAGGAGTTCTTTTTTTTCCTCTGCCAACAATTTCTCTGCCAACAACTTCATTTCAGCATATCAAACATATATACAGCTGCTAAATAGGTTTCTATACTCTACTCTTAATATTTTATATGGTCGGTAAATATTAGGGTTTCCAATCTCGCGCCAATCACAAACCCGCGGGATTTCGGGATTGTAAGAAGTCAATCTCGCAGGATTGACTTTATTCTTCTAAAAGTTATATTTTTATGTCAAATAGAAAAAGTTGTACTTTTTAGGAAGGACTGCTTTTGTTACATGAAGTACTGCAAAGTTACATCTCAATAAGCGACTATCGTTCGGTACGTCAAACGTACTTTAAAAAAGTACAATGCGTCTTAATAAAGCATCGATCGCATGGGATGGCAAAAGGTTTCTGCTCGAAAAATAATGGACTTGATGAAAACGCGTGATGTGGCTCCACTGCAGTTGGTTTTACTGAGATTCAATAATCGTGGATATTTAGTAAAATATCCCCATAAACTTCATCACCTTCTAAAATAGATTCTTACTGGGGTCATGTTAGGGATTTTTGCTCGTGAACTTCAAATTTCGGACAAAACCGATGTCTGTTTGATTTGTGTATTACTCTTATTCAATTTAACTTGCCTTGTTGCTTCATTATCGTCGGACATTGCATCAGTACATTTGATTCGTTACAGCCGGGGGAGAACGCTGGTTGGGTCGCAGTCTCAGTAAAAGTTTTTGAATAATTTCGCTAATTGTACCTTTCACTTTAAAAACACAACCAAAACCTTGAGCAGCTTATAACGTACTGCACTCTCATACGAGTCAGTGTTTCATCCATCTGTCATCCATCTGTCAGTGTTTCTGTCATCTCTTTTAGAGTCTTGTCGAATATATATTGATTATTGCTCAGCTAATTCATTCAATATAATTTTGGAGGTACCATCCACATTTATAATATTAGTTTCACGGTGAAAAATACATCGACAGGCACTTTCTACACGTTAGAGACCTGTAGAAAGTGCATAATTAAAAAATGTCAGGTGTTTCATTGCTTTATTCTTCGAAGAAAAAAAAATAGTGAGCAATTTTAGTATGCTAAAGGTTTTGGGTTCATTCCTTAAGTTTACAGAAACGTTCCAACACTGCATTCAGGCTACTCAAGAGGATTTTTCACTCTGTAATACACTTTCTGAACGTATGAACACTGAAGCTAGAATGAGAATACCAATTCATTCTCAGAAAAACACACTCTATTTTTATTAGTTTTTTTAAATGGTAAATCTACCGTTCATCATATGAGACCAAGTTTTTTTTTTTTTTTGCTCTTCTTGCAGTCACAGTGGAAGGTGATTAAAACTTCAAATGATACTTGTAAAAATATTCGTTTTACGGATGGTAAAAATTGGGAAACGTTTGCATGGAAAACGTTTGCATGGAAAGCGCGATTTTGCTCTAAATCCCGCTAAATATCATGCGGGATCCCGCGGGATTGGAAACCGTAGTAAATATGTAGAGTGAATTGAAGAGAGTTTCTGTGGCAATTTTGAAGTAAGCGTGGTGCTTTTGTGGAACCAATTTATTTTGCTTAATTTTTAGCTTTATTTCAGATTTACACTGCTATAAACTTCTGGATTGAAGAAGTTTCTTTTTTAAATTTAAAGTTTTGATGATTGTGCCAAATTGCTGCGGAATTAGAAAAAAAAAATCCAGATAAGTTTTAGAACAGGCTGCAGTAAAAATAATGGAGCAAGAAAGTTATTATTGCATTCTAAGAGAGTAGCCTCTAAAGATAATAGTTGAAAACATGGTTGAGAGGCTCGTCTTAAGGAACAGTATAAAATATAAATGAATGATGCGATGAAATAAAAAAAGAAGAATCCATTATGTTTATTGCAATAACGTGAACGGAAAAAAATTAAGCAAATAAATAAATAAATACAAAATAAATAAAGTCCTTATTCTACTAGAAAATATATTTAAACAATGTGCATTTTGTAACACCGCATTAAACTAATGATATTTTTTACGTACGCTCCACCCCGCAAAAAAGGCCATTAATTTCACTGAAATCGCCCATTCAGAGCAGTAGATTGTTACGTTAAAAATGTACCTCGCAGGTATATTACTTTTTGCCAGTTACATAATATGTTCCAGAACATGAAAAATATTTAAACTGAAAAAAATTCATGTTACATGTACCTGAAAAATATCAGCTTTCGCCTTTGATCGGTGCATGTATTGTGTTAAAGATTTTCCCCTTTCTGTGCCTTTTCAGGAAAGAAAAAAAAGTCTGACGTCGATCGAAATCTTTAAGAGATGCTCTTCAGACTCCCTTTAGACTCTGCTCAGGGGAAAATAAAAAAAGTAAATGTATTAGAGTTTTTAAGCGCCTATTTCTTCGGGATTAGAGACGGAAAGTCATCTTGAAGGATGGTCGGCCCGAGAGAAATCCCCAAGGGTAGCCCATTCAATAATCGTCAAGTGTTTTTCCACTTCCTCCCACTCTTTGCAACTGATTGGAAGGAAGATTCAAACTTTTACTTCTTTTCCTTCCACGCATGTCCTCATGAATTGAAAAATTCCGGCTTAATTAATAGACGAGGGAAGCGATGCTCTCTTTTTACCCGATTGGGTGTACAAATTATTTTTAATTTGTGGCTTAATATTTTGCTGAGTTTTAAATATTTCTCCCTGCCAGTGAACTAGGAAAATATAATTTTCAGAATTGCACGAAACCGAGCCTGATTGTTCCAATGGTTTGTGCTCAAGTCCTGGGCAATTTGCTTCCACGTTAGTTCGTTGAAAAATTGACTAACTGACTGCTTTTAAATTCATTGTATCTTCAAATCATAGGAATACTGATTCATCAGTCTTTGCTATTAGCGATTATTTTGTGAAAATACTTTTGCATTTTTAAAGGTACTAGTCATTCAGGGTATCTTTGATCCACTTTTTTTTTCCTTGTATGTCCGAATTAAAAAAAAAAAAAAAAAAAACTAGAAAGTTCAGTGATGCACTCTGCTAGCAAGGTTATAAAATCAGTTTTCTACTCGTTACTTTAGGGGGGAAAAATCGCAAAACTATACAAAGTAAATTGTAAAGTACACAAGTCCAAATTTACTATTTGATATTTTGGAAAGCCGAGTTGAAGTTGTTGAAATCCTATCAATCATTTAAAGCAAACAACATTATGATTACTTTTCAGTATTTTATTTCCTATATGCATATGGTGAATTTCTCAGTATCTATAACACTTTATTTCAGTGGTTGGAAAAACTACATTTTTTTTTGTAGCGAACTACAACTACAACTACTTTGTTACAAATGTAGTTAACTACAACTACAACTACTTTTTTCAAAATGTAGCAACTACAAACTACTTTTGAAATGTAGTCGCTACTTCGCTACTTTCTAAAAAAATAAGTAAATAAAAAGCATACACATTAGGTTGTCCCTCAAAAAATTAAAGTCAATATTTCAAGTCGTATACCCTCTTGTATTTTTCCTCTTGTGTCAAAACAATTGTGAAAAAAAGTTTAATATAATTTGCACAACGGCAATCCGTGCCGACTTGCACCTGAAAGTGTAAAACAGTACTTGTATGCTATGCCAAATCGAAAAAAAAGAAAAAAAAATTTTTTTTAGAAACTCGAAATTTCTGTTAATAAAACGTTTCCCCTGTACCCAACACCCCACATGTACCAAAAGAACATTTATTCAAATTAAAAAACATTTAGATATGCCACACTTGACCTAAAATTTATAATTTTATTTAAAAAAATGATTTTTTTTGTCAGTTATCTTTTAAAAAATTGCATATAAATTTAAATAGAATATCAAGTTCAAAAATTACTGGCGAACACATTTACAAATCAACAATTACAAACGAATAATAAATACATAATATAGTATTTTAAATGAAAATTTTAACTCAACCTGGAAAAAATCCATATCTTTGAGTACTATGTGGGAGACTTAAAAATTGCAGGAAAACAAAAATTTCTATTTAACGCTAATTACCCACTTTTCTATTTTACTGTATTTTTTTCTTTTTTTTTCAGCTTGATAATTTCGTAAAATCTTACTTTTCTGAAAATGTGTATCAAAAACTTAATTTTTTGATGAAAATTATAAATGTTAGGCCACGTGTGGGATATCTAAATGGCTTTTAATTTAAATACATGTTTTTGAGGTGCATATGTGGGGTATAGGAGCAATGTTTTATCAACATAAATTTTTACTTTCTAAAAAAACATTTTATTTTAATTTTGCCTAGCATTACAAGTGCTGGTTCTCACTTTCAGACATAATCGGCACTTGTTGCCGTTGTTCAAATTATGATTTTTTTTTTTTTTTTTGACGTAAAAGGATAAAATATGCGACTTGAAAAACCAACTTTCGATTTTTTTTTGGGGGGGGGGGAACCCTTATACACACACACCGTAAGAGGTTTGAACAAAAAACGATTGATAAATTAACTCATCAGAAGACACTATGAAAAATGCCCGTTATCATACTCTCATATACTGTAATGCTGGTATTTATTGTAAGTCCTCCAGAACAGTTCATTTTTTTCCTTTTCTATAACATTTTTAGTAGCTTCTTTTTATTAGGTGAATACTGTCGAAAATTTAAGCCTCGCTAAAATATTTTTATTTTACAATCTTCGGTCTGTTCATATAAAATTTACAAAATTTTCAACTTGCGAAATCACCGCTATCTTCATTTTTGCGAAAATAAGTGCTTTTTTCCATATAAATATTGGTGAAATATGAAAATTACGATGACAAACTAATGGCGTCAAACAGATAGAACGTATGGCGTCAAAATGAAATGCCTAAGGTCAGCTGGTATTTTTATGAGTCTTATTTCTCATTGCATCTGATGATGTACCTTGTGTAAAATTTACGCCAGTTAAATTCGTTTGAACCTTGATTTTTTTTTTTCAGTTTATTTAAAAGTAGTTTCCAGAAATCGCTACAAACTACTATTTTTTGTAGTTAACTACTCACTACACTACTTTTTTAGTAGTGCGCTACACTACAAACTACTAAAAAATGTAGCTACTACAGTAGCGTCGCTACTTGTAGCGCGCTACTTCCAACCACTGCTTTATTTAGTAATACTACTTACAAGGAAACATTACGGTCTCGGAAATTCAGATCGGGATGAAATTCAGCAGATTAGTAGTACCCATTGAGAGTGCCCAAACAGTAAAGTAATAAAACGCACTAGGCAGAACATTCCGAGAAACAGTCGAGGCCCATTCCTTTCCCCGACTGTTGATCCTTCTATTCTGCTTTTGAATTTATGATTTGTCTTATCTGTGTACGGTTATAAAACTATTTCAACGGTGTAGTTATTCAGTAGTACTTAATAACATTCTAAACTACTAGGCTTATACATTTTTCTTTTTAGTTTTTTTGTTTTTTACGCAGTCGGGTTTTTATTTTTATTTAATAATTTTTTATTTGACACTTTTTAGTTAATTTTCATCGACTTAGTTATTATGGTTATGATACGGTACATTTCGCAATCTTGTCATTTCATTGAGAGGGTTTGTTTGTATCGTGAGGTCTATTAAGTAACTTGCGGTGGTCTAAACTACTGATAATTAGTCCCTCTAGGGACCTAACTCCGCTTAAAGTACATGTGCTTGGCCTTCGGCAAAAATGCGCGAACTTAAGTCAACCACAGCACAGCTATATAAATAGCTTGTATAACTCATGATGACGCAAAATCGGAAACGTCCCCCCACCCCCCGTCAGTCAAATCTTTCATGCAAAACTAAAAAAAAACCTGTCGAGAAAGTACACGTTGGGAAACTCAGTCCCTTGAATCAATGCAACATGTTAGAGATGAAAATCGAATTAGTAGACTTTCTTTCGTTTTGTGGTTATTGCACGGGTTTATTTTGATGAGGACTACAATCTGAGTGTCTTGCCTTCGTTACGCATAATATACTTTTTATTACAGTACAGAATACAAATAAAGACCGCATGAAAGAATTCACTTCAGGGAAGAGGGGAAAGTACATCCGGAGCGAGGGTGTCTTGAACCACCGCCTCAAGAGGGAGAAGCAATCGCTTAGACCACTCGGCCACTAAGATCCTAATTAGTAGATTTAGTAAACAAAAAAAATCAGGCAGCGAAAACTACCTGCGTTTGATGCACGCAGGTAGCGTGCGACACAGTGTGCAACACCAAACGTGCGCCGATCCCGAACTGCCATATTTTGTCAACTGGTTGTTGATATGGTGAATTTTGATTACTGTCATGTTTTTAGTGATACTCCCAAGGTTAAGACAAATCGATTGACGTAAGAATTGTCAAAATCGACTAAGGCGTTTAGCCACTAGAACGCCACATAGAAACGGACATACATACATAGACTGATAAACACATTACCCTTCTTTGCGTCGCGCACGCGCAGTCGGGTAAAAACAACCATACTGTCTCTCATTATAAAAATATCGCTAAAAAAAGGAAAATAACTTTCCCACTGCGTTGAACATGATATCAAATGTGATTTATCTGTGATTGCACTTGAAGGGGTCGCATCAGAAATGTGCCAAGCCACAAGGAGTGACTTTTGGATCAAAATTTTTATTTCTTATTACTAAAATTTAAATACACATGACAATGGATTATGTCATTTGGAGAAAAACATATCTGTTTTTAGTAATGCAGAATATAGAACGTATAATGCCTTTGAAATATTTCACAAATATTTTTTATAAGTTGAAAATTGGCATAACACAATCTTGCCCCGACCCCTTCACTGGATAATAGCTAGAAAGTAAAAAAAAAAAATAAATAAATAAATAAAATAAATAAATAAAAAAAAAAAACGTTTTTCTGTTTGGGGCCATATTATCATCTCGTACTCAAAAGCTAAATAAATGCTCTATTGTGATTAAAATAACGGGTGTTTTGAGCCTTTCTTACTGTCGAGCCTCCCATGGGCTTCCCCTAAATATATCTCTTTGTGTTCTACCTTTAACCGTGTTCTTTTATATTTACACTAATGTGCAAAAATTAAGAACGAGACGGTTTTTTCAATATAACTTTGTACAAAAGCTTTCCAAATCAACTCATTTAATACCGTAAGATCCTCAATACGTAAGGACATGTGTAATGTAAGCAACACTTACTAAAAGAGAAATCAGAGGGATAAAAAGAAGCTTTATTGGAAAAGTAGCATGGAGCGCAATGCGACTGAAGACCGAAACATAACTGTGATGGGTGTCCAGCAAGAAACATCCGGTCTTTAGTAGGGGATATGATCTCCCCCGACTGCTAGGCAGGTTTCACAGCGTCTGCCCATGCTGAGAATGAGGGTGTCAATGAGTTGTTGAGGCATTGCTGCCCATTCGTCTTGCAGCTCCAATCGAAGCTCCCGAATCGTTACTGGTGATAAGGTGCGAGCGGCCAAGCGTCTGCCTAGAAAATCCCATACATGCTCGATGGGATTGAGATCCGGAGATCGTGCCGGCCAATCCATACGTTCAATATCCTCACTCTCTAAGAGCTGTTCGGCAGCTACTGTGCGATGACATGGTGCATTGTCGTCCATGGAAAGGAACTGCGGACCCATAGCGCCTCTAAAAAGACGCACATATGGAAGAAGAATCTCGTTACAATAACGGGTCCCGTTGACTGAACCTGCGTCGAAGATGTGAAGGTCTGTACGACTACCAAGCATGATGCCTCCCCAAACGAGAACACCACGACCTCCAAACCTGTCCCCTTCAATGATGTTCGAGGGATGATTGCGGCTTCCCCGCTCTCTCCAGATAAGTATGCGATGAGAATCACTACTCAGACTGAATCTGCTCTCATCTGTAAAGAGTACTCGTCCCCATTCATTGTCTCTCCAATTCCGGTGTTCCCGGCACCACAGAGAACGCCTTCTCCGATGGGCAGGCGTTGGAGGTACACACCGTACAGGGCGTCGTGCAAACAGACCACTACCGTGCAGTCTTCTGGCCACGGTAAAACGCAATGTCGGTCGTCCAGTCGCCTGTGTCGTGTGTCTAGCGATTTCTCCCGCTGTCTGCCGCCTGTTTCTTCTGGCCTGTAAGACAATATACCGGTCATCTGCGGGTGTGGTTCCTCGTGGACGACCATTACTGAACCCCCGGATAGCTGTTCCTGTAGTTTGAAATTGTCTCCGAAGTCGTGAAACGATGCTGTGAGCAATTCCGAACTCTGCAGCCACACTTGTCACACTGCAGCCTTCCTCCAACTTCCCAATGATTCGACCTCGGGTAAAAGCATCCAGATGTCGCCTAACAGATTGATTATTCGCCATTTCTCGCTGAGGCAGCAACTCGGTGTGATTTTAACTGCTATACGGCGTGCAATCTCTTTGCCAGAAATACTGATCTTACACCGACAACATGCTTTATACTACTCAGACACTCCCCCATTACGTCTGCCTGCATATCTGCGCATGTGCTACCGTACATCACCTTACTTAATCTCCTAATTGGTCTTTCTGTCCGCTCTGCCTCTTCGTTTAACTGATATGCTAATTTTTCGACTTCGTCCTTAATTTTTGCACATCAGTGTATATTATATCATACATTGTGCGTGCCGTATATTTAATGTTTGTAATCTCTTTAATTTCTGCTACTTTGAATGTAATTTATATCATTAAAAAC